>NW_017306692.1:1128354-1153691 GCF_000935625.1 Nanorana parkeri | reverse complement strand
TATATATATATATAGTCCTTATTTTTATTTTGCATACCTTTGTTTATATTTTCTTCACATTTTCATGCAGACCAAGCTGTCAAGCAAAAGTGACAGTAACAGGGGAGGGGAGAAACTATAACATTGCCAGTGGTGTTTGAACATTTGCAGAAACTTTTTATTTTTAAGAAAGTAAAAGCAATTTAAGTAAAAGGTGACTGTCAAGTTGGCCATACAGTACACTAAAAATTAATAGGGGTAATTGGAATAAACAATAACTACATATACTGAATACAATCATTACATGTGTTAATTTGCTACATTTTATTTATAGTTCTGTGGATCCTTTTAATAGACAATTATAAACTACATTTTATTTATAAATAAATCATGGTCCAATTTGCAAGCAGGATATTGATGCGGGAGTGCATATTGTGAGTTGCTGTTGGCTTGTTTTGGGTGTAGCAGCTGACACTTTTTTGTCCTGGCACATCCAGGAATGACAGGTATAAAAGGGGATGTCCACTTTACTCTGCACACCAATTTTCTTTGTTATTTATCTATTAACCGCATACAGTTATCAGAATCTGCTGTAGAACTCACATGCATTATAGCCATTTCCCAGTCTGGCCAAAAATAGAGGCAAAATTTAGACAAACATTAATTTTTGTGTTGTTATAGATACTGTATATGTCATCTGGACTAAACTAAGAAACATGAATGGCCAATGCCCAATATATATCTGAGAAAGCAATAGACAAAAGACAAAATCTAATGATGCACTGCTCAACCTCCAATCCACCCCAACACTCCACAAACAAAAGGCCTTTTCCTGGAATCAAATACATATAAGGATTGATATGCAGCCACACAGCAATTTTTCCACATAACACTTTATTAAAAATCCATAACGCTCACCGAGTAACGGTTATCTATGTGTTTCAGACTAAGCAGCCTTAGTCATATCTATGACCAGGGCCACTTAAGTTGAACCGCATAAGAGACAGTTTCTGTGTGAACATTATGGATTTGTATTTAAAGTGTAAAATGGAGGAACTGCTGTGTGCTGGCATTTCTATCCTTATATGTACTGTATATGATTCTAGGAAAAAGGGCTTTTGCCTTGGGAGTAACCACAAAACCTTTGTAGTCAGATTTTACCCCACCCTTTGTTGAATTTAGTCCCAATCTACTAAGAAGTGTCGAAAGGAAACTAATCATTTCAGAGATTAAGTTCAGTCTACTTACAATATTGTAAATCCTCATTTTATTTATTCTCCTGATAATTTTCTCTTCAAACATTTTCCTTCACAAATAAATATTGCTTAGGTGTTGAATTTGTTTTAATTAAATCAATAAATTGTTTTTAAACTGAAGGGAACTTTAGTTTCTCATTGATTATTATTTTATCTTATGAAATATCACTTTATCACCACCTCCAACACCCCTTTTTTCCACTATCCTGATTGAAACTCACAGTTATCACTGGACAAGAGCTTGATAGGAGCTGGGCAGTGAGTTGAGCAGTGATAACCCTTGGAACAGTCTGTATGATTTACTTTTAAAGTCAAAATACTTAAACAAAACTGATACAATACCATGCATGTAATATATTTATCTGTATCATAATAATGTCTTGAGTAAATTGAAAAATGCATTTTTGATCCTAGAATAACTCAAATAACACACAGCAAAAAACGACTGCATACCGCACTGAATTATGCTTATTGTATTAAGTTTGCAGAACAGACACTATGCATATTTTTTGTAAGAGTTTGCATTGTTTGCAGAACCAAAGTAGCTAACTACAGAAATATTTTAGGAAATAGGTATAATCCTAACTAATAATGTACATAAAATAAGGACAACCTTACCCATGTAAAATCAATCAGCAGAGGAAATTGATCCAAATGTTGCTAATACCTCTATAATAGCTCCTGTTACTGGAACTAGAACTCCTATGATAGTAATTGACTTGCAATGTTGTCAAATGCGATTGGTCAACATGTTCCGGTCTGCCTATATATGAAACAGATGTGGGAAGACCTAAGATGTAGATATTAATTATGATATATGAATTAGAAAAAGGGAAAAAAAACCTGTTCTTTGAAAGTCACCTGTTCCATCCCAACTGGTCCCTCGCCCTCTTTCTCTCTTTTTGCCATTCATTTCCTATCCCAAAAACAAAACTGCAAATGAGAAGAATTCTTTCTTTTGAGTGTTGCCACCAGAACAGGTGATTTCCATCTGCTGCTGTTCTGGTGACAAGTTTTTAAATTTCCCTTCACATTGTCTCCTAGTGATTGTGGTCAGCAGGCAGATCAGAAAGTGAAAGGGATCTAAACCTTCCTCACGTTGCCCAAAACTAAAAAACACATTTTGACCTTTAAGTTAATATTCCTCTTTAAAAAGATAAATATTTCAAATATATTTATAAATATATAAACACAGAAATTTAACATGGGGAAAACTAAAATGTGTTACTGTGTAGATTTTTTTTTTTAAAGAAAACCTTTTTTTTTAGCAATTGTACACAATATTCGTGTACCCCCCAACAATAAGACCTAAGATGTAGATATTAATTATGATATATGAATTAGAAAAAGGGAAAAAAAACCTGTTCTTTGAAAGTCACCTGTTCCATCCCAACTGGTCCCTCGCCCTCTTTCTCTCTTTTTGCCATTCATTTCCTATCCCAAAAACAAAACTGCAAATGAGAAGAATTCTTTCTTTTGAGTGTTGCCACCAGAACAGGTGATTTCCATCTGCTGCTGTTCTGGTGACAAGTTTTTAAATTTCCCTTCACATTGTCTCCTAGTGATTGTGGTCAGCAGGCAGATCAGAAAGTGAAAGGGATCTAAACCTTCCTCACGTTGCCCAAAACTAAAAAACACATTTTGACCTTTAAGTTAATATTCCTCTTTAAAAAGATAAATATTTCAAATATATTTATAAATATATAAACACAGAAATTTAACATGGGGAAAACTAAAATGTGTTACTGTGTAGATTTTTTTTTTTAAAGAAAACCTTTTTTTTTAGCAATTGTACACAATATTCGTGTACCCCCCAACAAGCCAGTCAATAACTTGTGTGCCTCCATTGCTGCTACAGAGGTACCTAACCTGCAGTGATAGGATCCAGTACTTCTAAATCTTTAAAGAACCTGTCCCTTCTTTCCTAAAGCATCCTTATTCAAATAGATTTCCAGTCAAACTTTTTGTCCCTAGATCCAAGACCCAGCAATGTTATGTTTGCATTCTGAGCACTTGCTCATTTAGATCCACCAGATGGCCTGACTGTTTGTACAAGTCTGTATGAATCTTATGACATATGGTCCAGACAGCGCACAGCTAAAAGGTTTAAAAATAGAAATGGGAAATAACAGAATGGCTCTTACATCATTTTATTGGACCACCCTACACACCATGCGATTACACTCTAGCTGGCTTAGATTATAATATAATATTTGAAATTTTGGACTAATTGCATCCTAAAAGTCTCCTATAAGCAAGAGCCATGATGTCATTCTTGTTTAGTCTGTGCTTTGTGAACACGTTGTTACAATGCAGGTTTCAATGTCAGATAGAAGACATCAATTAATGACCACTTCTAAGAAATCATGTGATGCTCTTCAGTCCAGATTCCATGAGCTCATTTATTGCTCATTCTTTTACCTTGGGAAAACCTGCAGACGACCGTTGTATTACAGCAGAGGGGTAGATCAATATACCATTAATGTGTTTAATTTAAAAAATGCTTGATATGTGAACTTTAGGAATGGAACTAAAACCTAGTCAGTGAGTACTTCAAGGCTACATAATGCTTAGCCAAATGCCTTATGAATTATGGTAATTCAATCTACAGACGCCACTATCTTCTTTATTATAGTTTTTTTAAAATTCATGTTAAAACTATCCTGAAGCTTTACACTCCCTTTTCATGCATGTCTGCATCTAAATTTAAAAATGAGAATGTGTATCCATATTTACCATTCCAAATGTTAGTTACCTAATCACAATCGCTACCTTTTATCCTATCAAACACTCCACTAGGGCAACAACTATGGTGGACCTGTTAGGGGACTTAGAGGTTTATTTACTAAAGGCAAACAACAGCCTGTTCACTTTCCCAGGGAATACGCACTTTGCAAGGAAGGTTCAAGTTAGTTTAGTGAATAAGGTGAAGCTCTCCTGACTTCCCTCATCCAATCATGTGTAAGCAAAAATGCCTTTTTTTCTTGTACATGATTAGGTCTTCTTTGCAAAGTGAAATTTCAACACATTCACCAGCTGTTTTTGCCTTTAGCAAATCAACCCCTAGGTGTCAGTTACATCCTACTAAAGAAGAACCAATGAACCTCTATGAAGGAAACATCTCTGACCAAATATAATGTCGGGCGGGTGATGCGACTTGAGTACTGTACATCTTCAGTCACATCTCTTCCTCTCCTCCGTGACTGGAAACTGGGCGTTGTGTGCAATTGATGGCATGCTGCAAGGTAAGGTTTTTATACTTTGCAGCAGCCCTCCACATAGCTTTTTAATGAAAATGTATGCACCCAATGCGGTGTGTAAATGAGTGGTGTCACAAGGGGGGTACGGCCCACGCCATCAGAGGGGGTGACACCAAAATGACTTACAGTTATCTTGCTTTCACCCCCTCTGAAAAGTTGGGCACGCGGTCATAGTCTGAGAGCTTGACTGTTGCATGAGAGAGGAGGGGACCCGGCAGCATACATTATCCCACCAGATAATTGTCCCCTCCTCTCTCTGCCGGTGTCCATCACTGATGACATCACACACACCCGTGACGGCGTCCCAGGGGGTGGCACTCAGCGGATGCTCCAGGTGACACCCTGCCTGGGGACACCTCTGGTGTAAATGATAATTTTTCCCAGAGCTTGCTTTAAATCTTGCTCATCCCTCCCAACAACCTTCTTTTACCCTCTGTTCAGCAACCTGTGGAACCTGTGGAACCTGTGGAAGAATGCAAAGTTTTGTATTCTTTAACACATTTGTAAGAACATAGTCATTATCCACAAATGTTGCCGTTCCCTTTGTACTTCTCTCTTGCACTTACTGTTTGCTGTCATAACCTCTGCAGTGCTTTTCTGCACATACTTTCCACTATTATACCATCCAGAATTCCCCTCCTGTAAATACTGTCCACCATCATGTCTTCCACAAATCTCTTCTGCACGAACTGCCTCTGCAGTCCTCTGCTGCACATTCAGCCCAATGCACTACCCTCCAGCACTTCTCTTGTGCACATACTGCCTCGCCTCATACCCCCTGCAGTCCTTTCCTGCAAACACTGTCCACTAAAACACTTCTTTTACATTATAGTTATATCCCCACCTTCCCTTATATCCCCTCCTTATTCTAGAACAGACACACTGTTAGTATGACTTTAAGGTTGCATTTACACCTGTGTATTTTTTCATGTATTTTTACATGTTTTAAGAACAGTCATGCATTTTTATTTACTACTCATCAGTTGGCCTTATAACGTGCGTTGATGAGTAAAAAAAAGGCAATACAAAACACTGCATAGCACAGATGTGAACTGGCACCATTTAAAGCAATGTCACATGTGTTGACATGTGTTAAAACACATAGATGTGAATGGGTCATAAAATGTATGAATCTGGCGCATGAAATCATGGCAGTCTCAGAGTATAATATGTTTTTGAATTATGGCCTTTCCCAGTATGCTGGATGTGGAATACATGAATGTTGTGTACATTTTGTATTTTGCAACCACCTTTTGAGGAGAACATGCATGCTGATTGTACAACATTCTTTAGATCTACCAACAACTATGTAGTGCAAGGGTATGTCTGATTGAATATAAATTGAATGGTTTGTTTAGAAAGGCTTTGACATTATACAGTGTTGATGAATTTTAGGCCTCATTCACACTGGGCTAACTCGGGGCGTACATGTCCGTGCGGCATGCAGGCCCCCGTGTCGGGCTGTTCTCAGAAGGGACAGGTTCTGCGTGCAGCAGCCTGTTCTTCCCTATAGAAGGACGCGGCCGTACGCACACCCAAGCTGCACATTCGTGCGGGTCCGGGTGTCTGTACCTGGACGCAGACAGGATGAATCTACAGTGTATGGCTGTGTCCTCCCATAGGGAAGAACAGGCTGCTACACTTAGCACCTGTCCCTCCTGGGAACAGATCGATACGGGCGTGCGCACCCCAAGTTAGCCCAGTGTGAATGAGGCCTAAATGATATTGTATGGATCTTTACCGTCATGTGACAGTTACAACAATGTGTGATATATAACCTGTTTCCTTTAGTCATTAAATAATGATCTTAAAAACAGTGACATAGGACTCCTAACCCCATTTCTGTGCCATCTGCACTTTGTGACATTATCAAACCGGTAGCATACCTGTAAATGATCTGTACACATTGTATCTCTAAACTAAAGGTCACAGCTTAATAACACAGTTTGCAGGAACACATGTACTAATTAGAGACCATTCTACCCTTTCATTGTTCACTTTGATCATTTCAGCAACCTCCTCCTTAGTCACACGTACATCTGTTAATTTAGATTTGTATACAAGTTTCTGTGCCTCATGAATAAAAAAAAATCTGTTAACATTTTGCGACTGATTATGACGGTACCCTACACAGAATGGAAAGGGAGATAATGGCAAGGAGCTATGGACAGACTATAATGGGTGGACAAATAAAGGCTAAGTTAACTTTTCTGACCGTGTTTCATGTTACATCTATATTCAGGTTATAACATGAAACATTGTCATATCGCAAACCGCCCTCTTGCCCCACCACTTACCCAAATCGCAGGGTTCTTCTCCCTGCGAGCTTGTGCAAATTTTTTTATTTGGCACGGCTGTGTGTGACTCCACCCACACAGCCACGTGATTTATTCAGAGATCCTTTGACAGGATCTTTGAATTAAGAAATTACAATGGCAGAATGGCAGTTCTTAATGGAATACAAGTGCGGTGATGTCACCTCACTTGTAGTCCATTCATTCTTGCTCCTGATGCGCACTTGGGTGGGAGGAAGAGTTTGCAGGAGCCAGAGCATTGCACCCGCCAACTACTGATTGTGGTTGTAATGCTTTGCTGGCTCTCATGCAAAAAAATAATAACTACACATTATTTTTATTTGATGAAGAAGTGTATATTGATTATTTTGTTCTTAAAGAAGACTTTGCCTTCAAAAGGGACAGAAAACAAAGACAATACAAGCATAGCACACATTAGGGATGCACTGATACCACTTTTTTAAGACCGTGTACGAGTACCGATACTTTTGATCAAGTACTCACAGATACCAATTACCACAAAGTGTGTAGGTTTAGTATGATATGTGGTGTACACGGGTACTAATGCTTATGTGTGTACAGAGTATTGACTGTCTGCCGACAACCGAATAGCATCTTCATATTATTATTTATGCCACCGGCCATGCACATTCACACATTGTAACAGTGTAACGTAAATTTACTAAACAGTATGCTGTGGTATACTCCAGCAGCACTACAACCACAAATAAGAAAATAAAAAAAATAAAAATTTACCACAGTATAATGTACCAAAACACAAAAAATAACCTCAGCAAAATCATTTCTCTTCATTATGTCCAACAGGAAGGACGCCCCCACAAGTTTCACTTACTATATTTGAAGGTCATGTTGACATGTTCTTCTCTACATCAGGCACATGTCCTGATATAAAGGCACAGTTTAGATGTAGTCGCACTATGGCTTCCTTTAGCTGACCTTAGAACCTTCCAGTTTCCTTAGCATGTGGCTGGCAAGATGAATACAGGTAGCCCTCAATTTAAATTGAATGCCAATATATAATGTAAGTCAGTGGGAAGCGAAGGAGTTATGTTCCAGATCTTTCTCAAAATTGACACAAGTTGCATGAGCTTACACAAGGAGCTTTAAATAAAATGTACCCGTATTATGTTACTTATGTCGATTTTGTCAATGAGAGTGGCTTGGAACCTAACTTCCTCACTTTCCACTGACTTACATTTACTGGGTTTAAGTTGACACCAGTTTCTTTTAGAACCATTCCTTGTTTTGAGAGAGGCCTGGAACCTAACTCCCTCACTTCTAATTGACATACATTATATATTTGGTATTAATTTGCAACACTCACAGAAAAGGGTGCTATTTTGAATCAGTGCAAATTGAGCCGTTGTAAACCGAGGGCCACCTGTATAATGTTGTTAGTGGGGAAGCCTGGCATTTAGTGGTTTCTACAAAGAACATTGTCTAATCAAGGTCAACTGTGGCGGTTTTTTATGCATGCACGTAAATTCATTTTAGTGGCTAGAATAAATAAATATCCTAGCCAATATAACCCGTTTATGCGCATACGCCTCTAAACACTGTGTATGTGTAAACTCCCATAAATGTGCATACATACCAAACATGCATTTTTTTCCACTGTGTTTTTCTACCAGCCTCTGGCAGAGAGATCCAATGTAGGTGGGAGTATTTTAATACACCTGTGTGAATGAGTCCTTATAGTGTAGGAAACTACCACTTCACACCTGAGCACCTGGGTCAATAGAGAGAGTATTTAGGGCAGCAGCGTTTGCAAGTAAGGTCAACATATTCTGTAGATGCGGACACAGTGTCTATTTTCTGTTTCAGAACATTTCTGACTTAATATTCAGTTAGAGCCACACAGACTAGGATTTATTTTTATGGTTATTTTTTAATTGCATTGGAAAAAATGAGTAAGTTGTTGAATGCTGAAAGTGGGTTGCAGCCAGTTTGAAACCTGAGTTGCTGTGAGGATTCTCGGTATCTGTGAAAAAAAAAGGTTTTAGGCTGTGTGTTGTGTTAGACCTGTGCAACTTTGATACTGGGGGAGATTGCAGCATATGTATCATTGGTGGTATTACAGTGTTCCCTGCATAGTGCTAATGTGACAGTATTAGCTTTCATTCAGACACAAAGTAAGCACTTGGCATTGAGGATGTGTGTGCATGGTGGACAACAAAAGATAACCTGTCCTATGACGGGTAATGCATTGCTTCCAGGAAACAATAATAATATTACTAATAATATTACATTGTTTGAAGGTTGAACTGTAGTTTAGAAGGCAGGTTCTGGGAGAGTTGTGGCAGAAAGAAGTTCATATTCACAGGGCGGAGTGAAATTGTGTCAGTGCATTGAAGAAGTACATCCTATGGGCATCTTCAATAAGTACGTTTACAAACTTTTAGATCAATATGGTTATTAGGATTTGCATATAACTTATGGAAAGTCAATATCGATACACTATAGAACTATTTTTAGATTTATGCATAGATACCCTTTAATCTGCTTCCCTGTTGGAGAGATTTACTATGACTTCCTGTTCTGGCAGATGTGTAAATCTTCCCGGTAGGGTCAGAGAAGGCTGTGATAATCTGACAGAGGCTTTAATCCTTCCCAGTTGTCTCTGGAGTTAAATAGTTTTGGTTAGAGTTGGGCTTTAAGTGTTTTCCCATTTAGGGGTGTTGCTACACTTTTTGCCCGTTGGGGGTAAAATGTGCTGGTGGTGCACATTACCAGGGGGGCATTGGTGCATGTTACTGGGAAGGGGTGGTGATGGGTGCTGGTGGTGCATGGTACCTCTGGCTCTGGTTCTGACTGGAAAGGGGGCGGCAGGCACAGCTACTGCTCCGTCGTGTGACGGAGCACACCTGTTCCCACTGATTATGATAGTAATAGGACTGTTTATACAAAAAAAAAAGTTTTGTTTGTGTGAGTTTGAAAGACAGGAAATGATTAGTCCTGTGGAGCAGATGAATGTGTTGAGTTACATTTGTAGCTTAGAGGCTTACATGTAACGTAAAGCAATTGCCTTAATACTTGTATATGGAAATTATATTAACATCTGTTATATTTTATCTTCCTACACAGGCTCAGCTTTCCCAGGCTTTAAGTGGAGTTTCTGATAAAGCAAAAGAAGCCAAAGAATTCTTGGTTCAGCTAAAGAATATACTTCAACAAGTCCAGGTATCATTTTCCAGAATGTTGTCAATCTGGTACATCTGCCTCTAATGGAATCCGGCTTTACATCTGGCAGGGCAGTTCTTGGCCAACATATAACCGGTCGTTAAAGTGCATCTAGAACCAAATATTTTTTGTTTCTTTGTTTTATTTTGTTTCCTTTATTTTCACCTGGTGATTTTGCCAGTAACACACTTCCTGTTTTAGTGTGGCCCCACTCTATAGAGGAGCAATGGAGCCACCGTTGGATAGCAACCTTGTCACCCTGTGGGTAGTGTCAGATGGACTAGAAGAGTTAGATGGACTTGACTAACAAACTCCAGCCAACGATTTTTAAGCAGTTACAGAAAAACTTTTTTCTCCTTTTGGGATAAGGGTTTTACATAAATGAATAAGGACTCATGGGGAGTGTTTGCCCCATACAGAGTGGAAGGCCATTTTCTGATGCCCCCAAAGCTACAGGATGCAGCTCATGTAGCTCTATGGAGACACAGGAGTTGTGCAGTGCACCCTCACACGCTGCTTCCCACAGCCCGGAGTTATCACTGCTGAACAAAGATGGTATACAGCCTCGGACGCATACATGATGTGACCCAAAATCAAGATATAGTAGGATACTACCCGCTATATGCTGACAGCACAGAGCCACACTACAGCCGGGAAGGATCCCGACAATATTGGCTTGACAGCTGATTGACAGCTGGCTCTGCCTCTCTAGAGCCAGATTCAGCTGTGCCCACCCCCAACCCTGTCTGTCCCTCCAATGAGCACTGAAGGAACGGAGAGGGGAGGGGGGATTCCCTGCAGGGAGTGGTGAGTGACAGCAACTGCTCTCTGCATGGAGAAGACCATGAGCTGAGCAATCATGATAACATGATCACTGAACCAGCACTGGATCAGCAAGTGACAGCTGCAGTGTCCCACGCCGGCTCTGACTATTGGGAAGAGTACATTTTACCCTGCCAATACTTCTTTAAGAGACTCTTCTCTGGAGTGAATAAGTGTAATCTTTGTAATCATTCCTCATAACCGAGGTCCTCCAGCTCCCTTAATAATTTTGTTGCCCTTCTCTGACTGTCCTTCCTTCTAGTTCAAGGACACAGTGGCGTCACTAGTGAGGTGCAGGGGGGTGCGGCCCGCACCCGGGTGACACCATTGGAGGGGTCACCTCCTTTAAAAAGTCGGGCACTCGGTCATGGACCGAGAGCCCGACAGTTGCTTGAGAGAGGAGGGGACCTGGGGGCATACCTTATCCCGCCGGGTGAATGTCCCCTCCTCTCTCTACTGGCATCCATCACCAAGATGGCCGCAGGCAGGTAACAGCGCATGACATGATGATGTTGTGCATGCACAATGGCATCACTGTGGGTTGTCACCCGGTACCCGCTCTGGGTGACACCCTGCCTCGAGACGCCCCTGTAAGGACATCCTCTCTGTGGATTGGTGACCACAACTGAACTACATATTTAAGATCAGGCTGTACCTGTGTTTTGCTAAGGGGCAGAATTATGGATTTATTTCTTGACTATATGTACTTTTAATACATAATAAATCATTGTTTGAATTACATTTTTTGGGGATTTTCTTCTCTGTGCAACAATTTAGCTAACACCTTTTGCATGATTGACTTCCTTTTAGGAAAATGGTCTGGAATATGAAGCATGCTTGGTTGCCCAATGTGATGCTCTGGTTGATGCATTAAACCGCCAGAAAGCGAAATTGCTTACCAAAGTCACAAAAGAACGAGAACATAAATTCAAGGTGAGCTGCAACATCACAGTCATTGGGATAATGATTTGATAATGTAATAAAAAGTAGTAGTAATGATAATTATTTAAGTCATATAAATAAAACCATATTTAAAGCTTAACTCTGGGCAAATATTATAAAACACAATTTGGTTCAGCTACAGTTTTACGAAAATGTTTAAAATGTTAAATACTACTAGTATCAGTACCTAATTCTCTTAAGCGTCCTTTAAACTCCTTTGGATGTTTCTCTTCACTTCCTGTTCCAGAGACATAACAGGAAGTAAGAGAAAATATTTCGAAAGTGAGGAGAATTCACTTCTTAGTGAGTTAACAGATGCCCCTATTTGAAGATTTAGCTGAAAAATTTTGTTCTAGTGATAACTCTAAAATGTTGGATTTTCCTTCACTTACTGTCTGAGTGACAGTGGTCATAAGGACAAACAGAGAGGATGACTCTACCTACCCGGGCAGTGGGCACAGACAGCAATTAAAATTTGGCAGGTGTTGCAATCTATCCTTATGCTATCCAAAACGTCAAAAACGTAGCACTCCAAATGCTAATTCTAAAGTGCAGAGACTCCTATTACCCAGACCAGTACAAGATGGATTCTGATTGGTTGCTATCAGTCACCACCATTCAGAAATAGCACTAAAGAAAAATACCAATACCAATTCGTCAGATGTACACATATATGCAGATGCACTGTGCGTAACACCATTGGAGCACTATAATAGCCAAGCTACTAGCATTTGTTAAAGGAAACGTCAGCAATACAAACCTCCATACTTCCTCACTACAAGTTTCCTTTACTGTGGCATCGATGGATTCAGATCAGTTTTCATAAGACCTGTGGCTGCTTTGCCCTCTTTTCTCCTGGCCATGAGTCTTGTAACTTTCCCTCTGTAGTTCTTTTTGGAGCGAGCAGTGAAGTAATAACGTCCCCAGCCACCATAATGGAGAATCCTGGTCTGTCCCACCCCTGATGACCTCACACTTTGACTGACAGGCTGGGAGTCTCCTGATCTGCCATGACCCTATATGCCTGCCATTGCCAGGCTTTGCAAATGAGCACTAAGCTTAGTTTAAGCGCCCCTCTTCACAATATATTTACATCCCACCCCCAATCCCGTCCACATTACGCATTCACTACAATTCCCAGTGCTTGATGGTAAGTGTAGTTTCCCATAACATTGTATTCTGTTGTGTTACATTGTTCCAGGTTCAATAAGAGTTAAATAGGAAAACAGATAGGTATTTCCAGGGCCACAGTTTAATTTCACCGACATGTCCAAGCCAGTGTGTTCAGTCAGAGATGACCAGATCTCCAGAAATGTATTTGAGCAGCTCTGTCAGTTTATACCTAGCTAGTGTTGCGGTGATAGTGTCAATCCACAGTAGAAAGGCATCATGGCACACTCACAAACTAGCATGTAAAACAACTTGTCTCACCACTAAGGACAATGACAGAGGTTTGGATCCACGTCTTCTGCAAAGGATGTGTAAGCCGCACTGCCGCGCCGCGATAGTGTCAATCCAGCCTCTTTTTTGTGGGTGGGAGGAGTTGGTGCCACTTAAATAGAATACACTTTTTGGCATAAAATAATAACAATTTAAACTGTATCTAAAGTCAAAATGTCCTTTTTAGTTTTTGAATAGCGTAGTAGGGGGTTAGAACAAGGTTGGGCAACTCCGACCCTCCAGCTGTGCTTTATCTACAAATCCCAACATACCTCTGCCTCTGGGAGTCATGTCTGTAACTGTCAGTCTTGCAGTGCCTCATGGGACTTGTAGATCCACAACAGCTGGAGGGCCGGAGTTGCACACCCCTGGGTTGGAAACTCTTTAAGGTTTTGGTTGTTGTCCATGTTCCTGTTAGAGAAATTTACTCCTGGTCACCATTACTCCTTTTTTACCTTTACCTTACTCTGGAGGGATTTTCTCTCATGTCCTGTCTATAGGAAAGGAAAAAGGGAAAGCTCCCCAGTGGGACACAGCTTCCCAAAAAAAACCTGACCAGGATTTTAATCATACTCTACAATATGCAAAATAATTTTTTTTTTTAAATGTAATTAAAAAAAAACATTTTAGATATACTGAAATAAACAATTTTGAGTGTAAGCTCATTCAGACCAAGTAGCATGAAAGGCCAACTCCAGCCCAAATTCTCTTATTTTAGCTTTGGAAACAGTGGGGGAAAACATAATTTTTTGTCAGTAAAATATATATATATATATAAATGAACTACGCCAATAAGCAAGCTAACAGCTACAAGGCACTGGAATATACACCCAATGTGAGTGTGTATACGTGAAGAAAATGAATAAATGAATGTGCCGCGCTACAACAATGAGCAATACAAAAAAACAATAAAAGAATCTGACTCATAAACAAATATCAGTGAATAAATAATATATAAATCAGATGTGAAGTCTGTAAATGTTCATAACTCTGAAGATATGTCCATATAAAAACAGCAATAGTGATGAATATTTCTTGTTCCTTCACCAAATGTGCCACCTGCACCCCACCAGATATAAGGGTGTTCACATTATTGATAGACCCCAACAAAAGGTCAAATTGGGCAATTCCCTTCTTAACCAGGGGAGGGGGCCCTCAGCTCCAATCGCTCACAGATGTCCTCCAATAATATAATCAGACCAGCAGACAGATCTGTATATCAATTCTTTAGTAGGGAAACAATAACCTCCACTCTTATTGATCTGTAGGCCTCCTCAGTATAGGATGTCAATACCAGGATCGTGTCCAAAAGGAGAAAGCAAACACCATAGCGCGTACCATCCAAACAAAGTATGATTTATTAAAAGAAAATTACTCACATAAAAGCAGTGGTAACACAGCATGGTATCTTTCTTAAGGTGCCCATACACTGCACGATTCTCGTACGAGAATTGCGGGAAACCCGTGATCGTACGAGAATCGTGCAGTGTATGGAAGGCGTGCGACCATTTCTAATGTACGGTCGCACGTCTTTTGTATATCGAGCATGTTGGAAAACCAGCCAAGAATCGTACGATTTTCGGCTGGTTTTTAACATGATCGAGAGATCACTGGCGAACGGGCCGGTGTGCGCACGCGCACACAGCCCATTCAGCATTGCAGTCATCGGCTTGCTATGATCGCAGGTACGATCTGCCTGTCCAAGATGGGCAGATCCTACGTTTTTTAAGTACTTTACAACCCTTGCAAGACAGAAGTCTTGCGAGGGTTGTAAAGTGTATGGGCACCTTTAGAAGTGTATGCAGGAGGTTTAAATAACTGCGGCTGTCGGTCGTAATGATCAATTTGATGTCAGGGATCAGGTTTATGTTTTCATCTGTGACTTTATTTAAAAAGCTGTGACCCCACGTCTAACTGGCCTTTTTTTGCGCCACATGTGGCCCCTGACTCTCATTGGTGTAAGAATTGTAACTGAAAATTAACAGAAAGTTTAGAGAAGCTACACTTCTGTAAGTCAATTTTCTGGCTGGTACATCAAGAAATGATTTCTGGCCTCTTTCTCTGGTAAAACATGTTATAAGTAGCAGTTAAGTACCAAGGTAATTGTTTTACTTAAATTACTCTAACCCTTCCTACTTCCTAAAAATGTATTTTTGTCTATGTCCCTGTCATGGAGGTTTCCCCCCACTTACTGTCCGGACAGGAAATAAGTGGAAGTCTTCCTAATGGTCACAGATGGCAATACAAACCTGATAGAGCCTCTAACCCTTCTCTGCTGCATCCAATAACTACAAGAGAATATCTGGCTGGGGGTTTGCTTTAATTTAGCGCACGCCTTGAGGTATTCTGTTTTCTGTTGTAAAACTAATTTGTGAATAAGAGCCTTAGAGTAGTAACATGAAATTTTAGATGCAGCAGCTGCTGAAAATATTTCCAGCAATGCTTAATAGCAAAGTATGTATTTCCTTGGGAGTATTTTCATGGATTACCAGAGGATTTGAAGACTTTCATCAACATTTATACCTTTTAGTACATTCTACCTTTGTCTGCTATGTAGGGTTGCACAGATACCAAGTACAGTACTCGGTACAAGTATGAGTACATGTACCGATACTTTTGAGCTCCAAGACTACACTAGAGAAAAATTCAAAAATTAGGAGGCAGCTGTCATGTGTAATGAGCACACGGAGCTCCTGGGATTTGTACATCTGTTTTAATGTACGATTTTGTTTTTATAAATATAAATAAAGGGATGCACAGATACCAGTTTTGCGAGTACGAGTACTGGTACTTGCCGAGTACTTACAAGTATGAGTACTGATACATTTTTGTTTATTGTCATGTGACAGTTTTTCTAAAACAATACAGACTAATGATTTCAGGACAGTGGTGGAGTGCCAGAGCCAGGTCCCAGCTGCAACCGCTGCAACCCTGGTAGTTCTCATGAAAATGCCAAGTATCTGCACTGGTACTCAAAAAGTATCTGTGCATCCCTACTGCTGTGTTATACACGGGATGCGAAGTAGAACCACCAAAAGACCCGTGCGTGACTGCTGTCAACATGCGCTTGTGAGCTTTCATCTTGCATTAGTCCCACCGGTACAATATACTAATCCAATGTAAAGGGGATTATCTTATATGTGTGGTTTATTTCTAGGTTGTCTGGGACCAGATAAATCATTGTACACTCAAACTTCGCCAGTCGACTGGGCTGATGGAATACTGCCTTGAAGTAATCAAGGAAAATGATCCCTCTGGTTTCTTACAGGTAAATGTGCAATATAATCCTTTTGTTAAAACATGCAAGATATTTGCCGGTCTCTCATTTCATGTGCCAGTGACTGATAAGGATCATGTACCGGACACAAGGGTCTATATATGAAATCTCTGAATGTCAGACAGGATTATTCTCCAGGTTAACTAACCTATGTATGATCTTATATTGCAGAAGCTGCTTTTAATCTATTTTTTTTCTGTTTCATCAATTACATACAGAAATCAGCAGCCCCCATATATTCCAGAATCGCTAGAGAAGTTTAAATCCTACCATAGTGTTACATGCAGTTCCATGAGATAAACAATCCCTTTTTCCAGCAATCCCTAGAAATGTACCTTCTGTTTCTGTCAGTCTAAATGTCTCCACAAAGCCAACCTGCTATATCTTAGAAATAGATGATTTCTTTTTAGAAAGAGCACTTTGATAATCCAGTTCTGATCTAGCCCATAAGTTTAAAACAGAACTCCGGGCAAATCAAATCTTAACCCTTCAGTGGGACTACCCCTGCACTGCAAGGGTTAAGTGCCCGTTCTACTTAGGGAGCTAAAGTAACAAAGTTATACTCATGCCAACCACTTTCCCGGCTTGCTCTTAGACCAGTGCCTTCAGCCTCGCTCCCCCTCCACTCCGGCAAACTATGGTCCTGGGAGTCATCACGTTCCATACACTGTGTATAGAGCATGAGGATGGCTGGAGCGGAGGGGAGGCGAGGCTGCATGGAGCGGTGTAGGAGCCAGTTGGGATTGTGGTCTGAGTGAGTATAACTGTAATTTTAGCTCACTAGGCAGATCGAACACTCAACCCTTGCAGTGTGGGGAGAGCCCCACTGAAGGCTTAAGATTTGATTTCCCCTTAGTTCTGCTTCAAGCATTCCCTTTTGTTTGGTTATATTGCCTAACACTGGGAAAAACACAGAATTACTGAGGTTGATTTAAAAAAAATCATAAATGTACACCTATCAACCCCAATGTTCACTAAGCTTACTGAATAAAGTTAAGGTGTGCTCCCTGCAGTTATCCAATCATATCCAAAGAGAAATCTTGTTGTTGTGGGTTTTTTTTAAATTTCATATGCACATGTTTGGGTATTCCAATGAACACAGTTTGGCTTTATTCACTAAACAGTGAACATTCACTACTTCTTTAATAAATCAACCACAAATTATTTTTCAAGTGAGGTCTCAAGGTATCTGTAGACAGGTGATCCTCATTCCATATCCAGAGGGGACACAGAAGTGCTAATAATTAACATCCGTCTATCCTCAGCAGATGCTCTCTCTGAGTTTTTTGCTCTACTCTACATTTTTCCGCACAATGTAATGCAATGTGGCAAAAAGGCATGTAAACGCAATGCAACGCAAGTAAAAAAAAATACATAGAAGTTTGTCCACTCAAGACATATAAATTAAAATGAAGATTGACAAATAAAACAAAAAACGCAATGCAACGAAAGTCAATGGAAGTTGAAAGTCAAAAGGCTTTCATTGACTTAGTAGTGAGGAGCCAAGCACCCCCCTCTGCAGTTTGATTTCGAACTTTAGAACAGGGGAAAAGTTAGAATCTGAACTCGAACTGAATGAAAGTCTATGGGGGTAGAACTATGAAAATCAATTGACCCCATTTTGAAGGCTCATATGCAAGTTAATGGCCATAAAAATGGGGATTTGGGTACTGCCCTGGGGGACATGTATCAATGAAAAAAAACTTTATAAAAACACAATTTTTAGAAAAGTGCACGGTTCCCCCTCCCAAACAATACCAGACCCTTTAGGTCTGGTAGAAATGTTAAGAGGGACCCCATTTAAAAACAAAACATGGGGTTCCCCCCAAAAGTCATACCAGACCCTTAAGGTCTGGTAGGAATTTTAGGAGTGACCCCATGTAAAAAAAAAACAAAAAAAAGTGTGTGGGGTTCCCCCTTATAGTCATACTAGGCCCTTTTAGGTCCCCCCTAAAATTCCATACCAGACCCTTGATCCGAGCACAGGCCTGGCAGGGCAGGAAAGGGGGACAAGCGGGCCCCCCTCCCTGCGATACCAGGCCACATGCCCTCAGCACTGGGAGGGTGCTTTTCCAGGGTCACCCCTGGCGTTGGTTGTGGGGGTGCGGGCAGGGGGCTTATTCACATCTTATTTACCCAGATGCAGCCCCCCCTTCTGAATGAGTAAGGGGTACCCCAACCCATTCACTAAAGGGTCAAATCAAATTGTAAATAAAAACACCAGACTTTTGAAAAAATCCTTTATTTAAAAAAAAAAAAGCAAAAACAAGTTTTAAATTTTTTTTTTAAAATTGATCCACCGACGTAATCCAACATCAATCACGATGTCCAGCGTTGTCCACGGCAATGACGACTTGACGAAATCAAAAATAATACAACAAATATTGCAAATATTGCTGCAACGAACACCCGCCGCATAATGGCATTTTGACAGATGCCGGCAACATATAAACAATTGGGCGGAACTAGCAGTGACAGCTAGCTCCGCCCAACTGTTTACAGTTGTAACAGGTGAGCCATGATTGGGCAAAGTCATCATGACCTTGCCCAATCATGGCTCTCACAGTTCTCTGTGCCCTGATTGGCTAAAGCCTTGCACCTGACCGGTCAGGTGCAAGACTTTAGCCAATCAGAGCTTACAAGGCACAGTGCCTTCCGGGGAGCTAGGAAGACGAATAGCCCGCCAAATGCTCTGAACGTGTGTTCACCGAACTAGCAGCTCAGCCCCACAAGCCCCAGTTCCATCTTCGCTGAAGCTTCTTCCACTGCTAGTGTCTTTCTTTTTTGGCCAAAGGGTGGCCAGCATCCCAACACTAGACTGCACTCTCCAGTATCTTATGCACATTGAGAGCATATACTTGCAGCATTTGCAGCAGGCAGTGTTCATTAACATTTTTTAGTAAAAAGGGAAAAAAATGTTTTGTTGGCAGCAAAAGACATAGAGAGCCTCTTTTTAAGAAATTGTGCCTACTAGCCCTTTTTATATTTATTTTCAGTTCTGTTTTAACAGTTTCTTGTATATGTTGCTTTAAGCAAAAAAGGGACCTATCTTATCTATACCATCCTATCTGCAGGTGAGGTATAAATAACTGACCTTATTTTTAATGACGTATATGTGTGAGAGGAATTTGTTCCACTTTTGCCTTGAGGATGTGTGCAACTGCACACAAAATCATTGTTGGGGATTTTTTTCTTGATGTGGATTTGATGAAGTTAATTGCCATGTTCAGTAAAGGTCTTCGGAACTATTGGTAACTGCAGGCAAGGCTTCTTTTCTTGGCGTTTTCACACAGGAATACTTGTCATTTCTTTGATCCTGCAATGATATTCTAAATTCTTCCTTAACATCAAAGTTTACAGCAAATTTTAATATATTTTTCTGTCTAATAACATATACTGAGCTGTTTTGTGACTCAAAGGTAGAGAACAACATAAAAAAATAAAGAGCACTAAAACTATAAAACTAGTTGACCAAGAAAGGAAATCTTTAACTTTTATTAGAATCATGCAATTATCATTCAATCATATAAAAAAAAAAAAAAACAAGATGAATACATACCGGTAGATTCAAAGATGCTGTCCTTTAGGCATTAGGATTTTTTCTCACGTAATGAATATTCAAGCTGGTGTCCTTTGACCAGTGACCATATGTCATCCATGCCTAGGCCAAGGTCCATCAGTTTACCCCTAAAATTATTACATTTGTTAAATAATAATTCCTTGTAGGAACAGCTTAAAGTCCATCTTAAGACTCTAGTTTTCTCTCTCAGAGTGAAAAACTGGAATTTTCTATGCAATCTGCTAAGTAATTTACATGTTTTCAATAATACCTGTATTCAGTAAGCTGAATTTCTTGTGCACCCTTTTAGACAATCCATGAGAAAGGTGGGATTGTATTTGGGGACTGAGCAGAGCTTTAAAGAAGAACTCCAGGAAAAAATATATTAACCTTTGCAGTGGGGTACCCCTGCACTTCACGGGTTAAGTGATTGTTTATGTCTAGGTGCTAAAAAAAAAAAAGTTATATTCACCAGACCATCCGAGCTGGCTTGTACGTAGATCGGTGTCTCAAGCATCTCTCCCCCTCTGCTGCAACGGTCTAAGGATCCTGGTTTCATCACACTCTATACACTGTGAATAGACTGTTTATAGATGTGAGGACGCTGAGGACCATTCAATCTGTAGACACAAGTAGACACAATCCTCAATGGATGGTCTGGTAATTTTACCATTTTTAGCACCTAGACAAAAAGGAGCACTTAAACCTTGCAGTGCAGGGGTAGTCCCACTGCAAGAGTTAATAATAATTTCCCTAAACTCCTGCAGATACAGTAGTGGACGGAGCTAGGTGTGTCTGTTCATTGATAGAGCTATACGTGATGCTAACATCTAAGCAGCTACAGCAGCAGCAAGGTGACAAAGCTGCAGTAATTTCACCCTATCTATGTAAATGCCTATTCAGTGGTTATACTGGCAGAATCGACAGGTATTTACAAAAGATTCCAGAGGATACTTAGGAAAACATGGAGCTTGGTCCTATTGATATGGGCAGTCTACATCATGTATTACAGGTAACCAAAAGAGGAGGGGTGGAGAAGCGCCAACAACCTGACGTGGAATGGTGCTGGGGTGTTGGGAATTGTGAATGTTATACTCAAATCTGAGTTTGTTGCGTCTTGGGACCGAGGATTTTGGGAAGGTGGTGCTGTGTGGTGAGGTGCCAGCACTTCTGATTGGGTATCTGGAGTGTCAGCGTGTGATCAGGAATAAATGGATGAGTAGGTGAGTATAATGAGTACAAGCTCTAATGAGTAACAATACCTGAACTTACCATTAGGTAAGAAATGCAGCGACATCAGTGACGAAGGACAGGACAATTGTGAAGATGTGAATCAAGGTGGGTGATGGATGTTCACCTGGATGGGTAGAAATGATGATGACTCCGCTGACCATCCATCCAGGTGAACATCCATCACCCACCTTGATTCACATCTTCACAATTGTCCTATCCTTCGTAACTGATGTCGCAGCATTTCTTACCTAATGGTAAGTTCATGTATTTTTACCCCTTAGAGTTTTGTTCTCATTATACTCACCTACTCATCCATTTATTCCTGATCACACACTGACACTCCGGATACCCGATCAGAAGTGCTGGCACCTCACCACACAGCACTATCTTCCCGAAATCCTCAGTCCCAAGACGAAACAAACTCAGATGTGAGTATAACATTCACAATTCCCAACACCCCAGCACCATTCCACGTCAGGTTGTTGGCGCTTCTCCACCCCATCTCTTTTGGTTACCTGTAGTACAAATGTCGGGCACCCGGTCCGCACATTTGAGAAGCAGCACACCCAGCGTCCCCAAAACAACCCCCCAGCCCCTCCTGGACTTTTTTTCTCAACTTTCACATAAATCATGTATTGCAGTATACATAGTTCTACTGTAAGCCTTTTTTGACCAATGCAGACAAGGTAATCTTGAAGTAGTAGAACTAGTGACATCACATCAATGACTGAGGTAGTATTGCACCATTAGTCATTTATCCAAGGGCACATTTAGACTTCCTGATTACTGAGCCAAAGAGTAAAAGGGCAACTCCATTATTTAAAAAAAAGGATGTACTGCATGCACTTCCAAATGAAAGCCTGAAATCTGCCACAAAAGCTGTAATATAAAGTTCTTTGATCGGGCAACTGCAAGGCTGCACTTAGTACAGTGAATAATTAAAGAATAAATACGTTTTTAGTGAATCTGTGCCTGGTCCATGCGGGAGAAAGAAACAGGTTTGCTTTAATGCAGACCCCAACAGACACAAATACATAAAATTCCTTTTACTCCCACAGCACTCCCTTCAGCTGCTCGAAGGTAAAGAAAAGTCTCTGTAACAAACGTATCACTGGAGTCGCAGCTTGCACAAGGCTATGATTTCCCCATGTGACAGCACTGATTGGCCCACTGTGTGACAGTGCTGATTGGCCCAGGGATTGGTATGTTATGTAACAATGCTCATTAGCCCAGGGATGTTATATAGCGTGAGCCACATGCTCCTCCTGATGTTTCACTTCCCAGTGCTGAAAGAAGCCCAGGCGAATGGAAGAAAAGGAAGTATATGCTGTTGGGAATGGGAGAATTAAAGCAAATCTGCTGCTATGCTTATTGAGTGCAAAGCACAGATTTGTTTTTGGATGCAGTTCCTTTCATAAACAATGAAGTGCATGTTTATGGCAATAAAATTAAAAACAAAATCAAACACTATTTACCATGACTAGTTGATTTAATGCCATCAGTTTTACGATAATGACTTCTATACACTCTACTAGCTTTCCTCAGGAGAGTGTAAAAAGTAGGTATTCAGAAGCGTAGGAGAGATTCGGTAGAAAGCTATCATGCCCAATTTCCTTTAGCTAAACCCATGACATGTGACCTTGGCAAGCCAGCTTTGATTAAGCTTTTGGAATCATGCCCATCAACAGGGATGCTGATTAAGACAGGGAGAAATCTTACTGTGAGAGATTCAAAGACATTTTAGAAAAAAAGGGCTGACTTGGGGTCAGCATTTTTTTTTTAACACAGGTTTCCATTAAGCCAACATATTAGAAAGATGTGAACACATTTTTGGACAAGGCTGAATTTGTACTTGTATGGAGGTAATTGAGATAGAACTGATGCATGCTGGGACATGTAGTTGTACAGAGACAGGGGAAAGGCTAGTGATGCCTGCATGTGGTGCATGTTATACTTCTTAGAAATTGTTAATGTTTTGCTAAAAGTTGCCTGAGTACTGCAAGAGCTTAGGTATGTCTATATTTATGTATTTATTGCCACTTACTACTGGGGATCTATATAACATAACGTGAACAGAAGCTGTTCAGCTGTGAATTTGTGGGCTACAAAAATAAAGGGGGTGCTTGATTTTTGTATGAGGAAGAATATTTTTTTATCAAGTTTAGCATTATGTGTGACATTTTGCTTTATAAGCTTTCTTGGAAACATCATGTTAGCATCAGGACTTTTCTTTCCTTCACCAATACTGTATTTGGTCCCCTGCCTATGTGCAGCCTTATTAGAAGTGAATTTAGGTAGTCAGGACTCTATGGCCTATTTTAGGCCCCATTCACACCTAAGTGTTTTGTCGCTCAAATGCCTAAGTCTTACAACACTCAACAGGAGAAATCCCATTGTTTTCAATGGCACCAGTTCACCTGAGTGTTATGTCACTTGAGGCAAAATGCCAGTAGCTTTAAAAAGTACATGAGCTTCTTTTGGAGCAAAGCATTTTGGCCCCAATAGACTTTAAAGGGAGCACCTACAAAATGTGAGAAAAACAGGCAAAAATACAGATAATGCGTGTTTTTTAAGCTAGCTTTGCATTGGCTAAAAATAAAATAAAACACTTAAGCCTAAAAATCTCGCAAAAATGCCTGTACAAACTTTATAAAAACACCCAATATAATACCCAAAGACATTCAGCTCAAGCATAAATGGGGCCTTAGGAATTAAATAAGTCAGAACCATCTGCTGCACTGCCACTGACTAGTGATGAGGCTGGGCTTGGTGTGAACCCTGTTCACCTACAGTTGTGTGAAAAAGTGTTGGCCCCCTTCCTGATTTTTTGAGCGGTTCATGCTCGAAAACCTTCCAATGCTGCTGAATTACAACAATTATGCAAAGATGAGTGGACCAAAATTCCTGCACAGCGCTGTAACAGACTCATTGCAAGTTATCAAGTTATCGCAAAAACGCTTGATTGCAGTTCTTGCTGCTAAGGGTGGCCCAACCAGTTATTAGGTTTAGGGGGCAAACACATTTTCACACAGGGCCATGTGTGTTTGGATTTTGTATTCCCTTAATAATAAAAACCTTCCTTTAAAAACTGAATGTTGTGTTTACTTGTGTTATCTTTGACTAATATTTAAATTTGTTTGATGATCTGAAACATTAAAGTGTGACAAACGTGCAAAACAATGAAAAATAAGGAAGGGGGCCAACACTTTTTCACACAACTGTATGTTCACCCAAGCCCACTCAAGACTGTGACTGCAACCCCCCAACCCAATCAGTCAGTTGCTGAGAGACGAATTCCCTGGCCCCCAGCTATACATCACAAAGGGGCAGGGAATAAACCCACCACAACTTCAGCCACTGACTGAGCCAGGTGAGGGGAATGGTGGTCACAGTTTTGAGCAGCCTAGGGCGAGTTCAGGACTGGATTCACACCAAGCCTAGGCTCATCTCTACTGCTGACTAACTGCTATACCCAGTTTTCTAGAAGTAGTTAATTGCTGATTTTGAAATATGTTTTGGAACATATGGCAGAGAAGTAGTACAGACCGTCTTTGTTTTTCACCTGTCTGCAATGCTGCTACGCAGACATCAGTTATTTGTGATTGTCTGTAAATTTTACCTGCAGTTAAAAAAAATAATGCAATATACACAAGGTAAACCCAGATATGTCAAAAGACACTCAGTCAAAGTTTTTTTTTAATTATAACTTTAGTGAACTAGCTTTTGTAATTTTATGTAATCATCTCTCAGGTTAGCATTATGATACACAGAGCACAGTTTATCCTAAAAATAACAGACTGCCTAAGGGCAGGAAAATAATTAAATGTCAGATTATTTTCTGTTGATTTGTGTTTAGTAATGAAATTCTGGCATAATCACCCTAGAGTAAGTGAAATAGATTTAGTTACAATAACTGTGAGAACAACTCAATCTTGAATCAGTAAATGCCAACTAATGCAAGCACTGTTTTGGCTTGAAGTGATTGTAAACCTTAATTTTTTTAAATGTTTATAAATAATAGGCCTATACTTTTAAAACTCATTTGTTGTTTTGATTAAAAATGTTTAGTTTCTT
>NW_017306692.1:1120809-1128312 GCF_000935625.1 Nanorana parkeri | reverse complement strand
CCACCCCCTGCACGGGTGCCGCCATAAGCTAAGCAGCTGCTGTGGAGGCACCCGTGCATGCTCACTCCCGGCTGTGCCCACAAGTGGCAGGCCACGCCCCTCCTCTCCATTCTGAGCCTGATGAAGGGGTACTTCTGAGACCCCGAAAGCGCTTGTACTGAATGGCAATCTGTCAGTAAAGGACGTTTTGCTGTACAATATTTGTGGTGTGCTGGTGACAATCTTTACTGCTTCTATATTGTTCACGGTGTCGTCCGTGGTCACTACAAGCACCCACCTGCTTTGCAGGTTTACAATTTTTCCGGTAAGGAGTGGATCTGGTTTCCTACTATATTATATTCTCTGGAGTGATGAATCACGCTTCTCTGTCTGGCAATCCGATGGACGTTTCTGGGTTTGGCGGGTGCAAGGAGAACGGTACTTGCCTGACTGAATTGTGACAAGTGTAAAGTTTGGTGGATTATGGTGTGGGGTTGTTTTTCAGGGGTTGGGCTTGGCCCCTTAGTTCCAGTGAAGGGAACTCTTAAGCATCAGCATACCAAGACATTTTGGACAGTTTCATGCTCCCAACTTTGTGGGAACAGTTTGAGGATGGCCCCTTCCATTTCCAACATGACTGCACACCAGTGCACAAAGCAAGGTCCATAAGACATGGATGAGCGAGTTTGGGGTGGGGGAGCTTGACTGGCCTGCACAGAGTCCTGACCTCAACCCGATAGAACACCTTTGGGATGAATTAGAGCGGAGACTGCGAGCTTCTCGTCCAACATCAGTACCTGACCTCACAAATGCGCTTCTGGAAGAATGGTCAAACATTCCCATAGGTACACTCCTAAACCTTGTGGATGCCTTCCCAGAAGAGTTGACGCTGTTATAGCTGCAAAGGGTGGGCCAACATAATATTAAACCCTACGTACTAAAACTGGGATGCCATAAAAGTTCATGAGCGTGTAAAGGCAGGTGTAACAATACTTTTTGCAATATAGTGTATGTCCAAAGCATGCTTTGAATACACCATGGTAAAAGATATTTCAACTCACAAAGAAAGGGCTAAAACATGGATATGTCTGGATTTATACATTTTGCCTACGTGTCTCCAAGCATCTATTTTTGGCTTAGATAAGTCTATCATTAGTTCAACAATATAATCTGTTGAGAGCTATCCTCATTAAAGGCCCAAAACACAAATGTATGGCCATATTGGAACCAGTAAAACATTGTGAAATTCTTTTAGTCCCAACGCTATCTTCTAGGTTTAAGATAGTTTGGTAAATACTTTCAAACAAAATCTAAATCAGTGTTAGTTTTCTATCTAACCATCTTAATTTCTTGACAAATGATTAATTTCTCCTGCAATTCTTATGATTTTCCTTAACTCATATTTGTGCTCATGTTCAGTGAAATTAGAAGAAAAAAAATATCGGTGTCCTCATAACACACTTATTAAATGACACAATTTTGTCATGGGAAACAGATGCTAATTATCTAAAAAAAAAAATAGGTTGTATTTTTAGTCGACAACGGGGGACTAGAAACAGCTGTGCATCTCATCTATATATATATCAACCAACTGTAGAATCATTTATATCAGAACGTTTGCATATTTGGGGTCCCTGTAAACACGATATGCATTCGACAATCTGTAGTGACATTTGAATTGCTATTAGTTATTCAAAAATGTTTTTAATTTTTGTCTATTTATAACTATATATGTGTGGTGTTTAATAAAACAGTATAACTAAATAAAATTCTCATATGTCCCAATAAATACAAATGAAGTAAAAAGTTGTTCAAAAAGTTTCATGATTTTGTAATCCTATTTTATATCTCTGTAAGATGGGGGTAAACCCTGAAATGACAGAAAGTTAACTCTCGCTTTTTCCGCTCTCTATTAAGCCTTAACTCTACATGATTTTTCTTACAAATGTCATATGTTCCTTGCCAGTCCTAGCCTCCCCCCTTCCGTAGGTGAAGGTTTTTTCCCTTTTCTTTATATTTCTGGTCTTTATCCCCTTGGTTTTCTGAAAATTGACCTCTGGCCAGCTATGGACATTCAAGTAATTGTATATTCTTAACAAGCAGTAAATGAGCTTTAAAGCAAGCTCTTGCTTACCTCTGTACCTGCAGGCACTGTGGAGAAATTGACCCTTCTACAACAGAAGCACTTAAATTGTTCAGGCACATATCTCAGCTCACCCTGCTCCTCCCCTCAAAGCACCTACACTGGCTTTTTTTTTTCTGGGATTATACAGCTGTAAGGCTGGTAAGTTACTGCCAGGAACGGGATTCAGGGTAAATTGAGTTGATTGACTTGAACTCTTCAGTACTCTTGTAGTAGGCTCTACTACCCTCCCTTTTTATGGAAATTCTACCTGTTCTGACAGGTAAAGCTTGTGTACTTCCTGACAGCACCTAGCTTCCTGCTGCACATTCCTATTGGCCACTGAGGCACCCCATCATAGTGATGGGCCAGTAGAAGTGTGGGGAGTGGAAGGCAAGCTCCAACACTACCTGGAAATGTCAGAACTTTGCCTGTCAAAACGGCCCAGGATCTGGCCATAAATGCATGGTGGTAGAGTATGCTGCAGATATGTATTGCTCCAGAAGTTTTTGATTTTTTGATAACTGTGTCTCTTTAAATTATTGTATTCAAAACTGTTGAATTACGGATATATGACTCACCTGCTATGTTACCAACATTGTCTTCTTTTCTAAAATGTAACTTTTATTTCAGTAAATGCACCTGTAAAGTCAGGTAGACCATGCTAGCTACAGGATTATGTGGCTTTTGATTTCAATCTATGTTGGTTTTTCTTCTCCTCTGAAGATTTCAGATGCTTTGATAAAACGAGTTCAAGGCTCTCAAGATCAGTGGGTAAAAGGTGCCTTAGAACCCAAAGTCTCTCCTGAGTTTGACCTTACATTGGACAGCGAGCCTTTGTTGCAGGCCATTCACCAGCTGGATTTCATTCAGATGAAATGTAAGGGTGAGCTCACAGTTCTTATTTGCTTTGTATTTGAATGCTGTCTATGAGAAGGTGAAAATGTAAAAAACCCGTGGCAAGAGACTGATTGTTATCATTTAATGAATACAGGTGCATGACTGAGGAGATGTTAGTGTGGACTGAAGATATCTAATGACTGACATGTCAAATACAGACTCTGAGAACTTTAGTGACATTTTGCTATATATAAATACAGTGTGAACGATTTTCTCTGCTGACTTACCAACTTCAAATAACCGTCAGTCTTCAGAAGACTGCAAAGAAGTTTTCTTTTTCTTACAAGTAAAATCTTTTCTTTATGTATCTGGAAAGCAGATATGGTTGTACTCAATTAAAGAAAATGTATTTTTTTTTATTATGTTCAGAGATAAACATTAAAAATATTATTGTTTAAATTTTTTTTTAGTCAGGTAAATTACATATAAATACCTCCCCACATCAAAATTTTAGAAAGAGGGACAACCTGGAAAAACATGCAGTGTGTTCAGCGCTCCATGGCAATAAGTGGGTGTGGCTAAACTGCACTGGATATTGGGCATGGCCTGAAGGCACACAGTTAAATGTAGTCTACGCCTACTGCATACATATGTCGCAGTCTTTGTACTCACAATATGCTCCTGACTACTGTAGCATAAGTAAGAGTTTCACAGACACACATAAATCTCAACGATCAACTTTTAAAAATAAGACTGAATATGGACAAAGAGCTAACACTTTGTCTAAGCTTACCTCAAAGAAGAACTTTTCTTCTGCCAACTAAAATAGTTGGCAGTCAGAGGGAAGAAAAATGCCCAGTGTTGGTGGTCAGGGAGAGAAAAAATACCCAGTAAGCAGGAGAAAAAAGGCCAGTGTTAGTGGTCAGGGAGATGAAAAAATGCCTAGCCTTGGTGGTTAGCGTAAGGAAAAGATGCCCAGAGTTGGTGGTCAGAGAGAGGAAGAAAGTGCTCTGTGTCAGTGGTCAACAGGAGAAAAAATTACCCAGTGGGAGTACAGGCACGGGCACTAGCAACTGCTTCTAGATGGGGGGAACAGTGGGGGTCAGTGAACAACAAATACCCTTTTTTTTTCTAAGTTTAGCTTTAAGTAGTGTTACAACCTTTGATTATCCCTTTTTTTTTAAACATGCATCTTCATTGTTCAGTTTACGTTTTTAGAAGATAAACTTTAGGTACACAAACAACTAAAAAATAGCAAAAAAGGAGAAAATTTTAAAAATGGGGTCATAAGGGTATTGGAAAGGATACTAAAATGGAAGAGAAAGTCAAAACAAAAGACAGAACTTGTGATTACATATACCTTTTCATAATTTCCTAGAGTACTGCAGATGTAAATCAAATAATGGACCCCTTTCACTATAAATCACATCAGCATACTGCTATGAAATCATCTTACATTCATTAGTTAAACAAACATATTTTGCTTTAGCTACAATTACTGTTTTTCTACTTCCTGCTCCTCTTGGGCATTAGTGATGTAAGCTATCCCGAAGTGTTGCATCCTGGGAAGATTACATCAGCAGTGTATTGCTGGAAAATCGTATCTGTAATCTAATGAGATCTTAGGGAAGGCATTTACCTCCGCTGAGATGATGTGCATAGTCACATGTTCTAGTCCCATGTGCCAGAGGTCCAGGAAGTAAAGGGAGATAACATAATCTGCCCTCAGTAAAAATTGCCACTTTGAGAAAAATGGGGAAGAAAATAAAAATAAGGTATGCAAATACTAAAAAGCCTGCAATTATCTATAAGTATCTGTTTGTAGATTGTCATTACTTAACATTTCTAAAGGTGCCTTTGTTGCCTTTTAAAATATATGGGCAAAGTTCCTCTTTAAAATTAACAAGTTGGTATTTGTAAAAGAGCTTTTAATAATATTTATGAATCTAATTATAACTAAATGTCTTTGAAGCATAATGACATTGTGGGAAAAGGGTAGTGCTTTACCATTGATTTCAGTTCAGTATGCTAAAAGAAAAGTATGTTATCATACCTCAAAAAATGACTTTGCATCTCCATATTGTATGTTATTTAAAAGGTGAAGCATTTTAAGAATGCATGAGGAAAATTAAGCGATCAGAGGCTGAACAGCTTTCTCTAAAACAGAAATAATATCATTGTTTATAATGCGTTATCCTTGTCTAAGCATTACATTTAAACAGCTTGTGACAATCGTGTCCTTTATTGAAAGGGTGCATACTGTCAGCAATCTCAGTGTCTGTACTTCATGTTCATTCCTTTGGTAGAGTGTTTATATATATATTTAAGTACAAGAATTCATCTGTATAAAACAGCTGGGGATGAAAGGGCAGAGTTACACTAATCTGTACTCAGTTCCCGTTACAGTACCCCCAGTACCACTACTGCAACTGGAAAAATGCTGCACTAGAAATAACAGCGTCACTCTTGCATGGAGAATGCCACCCTTTGCCCACAACCCTGTAGAAGGATATATTCTCGAGTTGGATGATGGAGATGGAGGTCCATTTAGGGTAAGCAAGGACATGTTTTCATTAGATTGTAAGATATACAAAATGTTATAGTACAAAATGTTAAGTAATATAATGTCAGCCAAATGTCAGGCTGTAAAGCTCTTCTGACTGAGCTCAGTGCTTATAACAAATGCTCAAAAACAGACATATAATATGGTTTTATTGTCAATAGGCTTCTTGCTAGCATTGATAGCATCAATTTAAGAAGCTTCTGAGATCATTCAGAATTCAGGTGCATTGACAATGTCTCATTTTTTCTTTTCGAAATATGTTATGTACTTTAGGACTTCCTATGGTTTAATTGCTGGTGTGTCTTCCGAAGTTAAAGATATAAAAAAAATTGGAACCGAAAAACCTCCTCTTCATTAATTGCATCAGATAGTCTTTAATCAGAAAATCACCAACCAAGGCTCTAATTAGAAACCTTGTCTGATATAATCCAGATCATAATCTCTAAAGCACCAGTAATGTTATACAATTAACCCAAAAGAAAGGTAAAAGACATTATTTATACAGTATTAGTAATATTATACAAATAAATCTGTAAAAAAGGCAACTGGACTTGCTGTATTTTTCTTGAGGACGTTTCACTGGTCATCTGGCTAGCTTTCTCAATTCAGAATGACTTGTACAAAAATTCTCTGTATGTAAGTCATTCTTAATTGAGAAAGCTGGTCTGAGGACCAGTGAAACGTCTTCAAGAAAAATACAGCAAGTCCAGTTGCCTTGACTTATTTTTTACAGATATACCATGACCTGGATGAATGAGAACCTTCACAGACATTATACAAATAAATCCAAAAGAAAGATGCACCCACAAAAGAAATATACAACTATTATCACATGTAATGTGTGCATATGTTTATGGGTGTTTATTAATGTAACACGTGAAGGTAAGTGCAATGCGTACATTGTTCTCAGGGTTGCTGCTGTAATTGAGTGAGGAATAGCAGACACGCTGATATTCAATGAACTGTCTTAGATTATCTTTCAATGAAAGTTCAGTATGTACTTCAGGGAAAAAGAAAAAGAAAACTACTGTAAAATCCATTTAGGATTAGAGTAATGCTATCACTGTGAGTCTCTCTGAAGTACCAGCCAAAGAATAATTACTAATCCAGATAGTGACATGTGTCAGAGATTTATATTGTTACATTGGATTTGAAGATTTTTTTTATTTCAAACTATTTGGGATAAGACTTTAGTATCACAAAGCTTTCACACAATGAAGGAATTAGTAATGTGAAATATAGTTTAATGAAAAATAAAACAATTCTGCAATGAAAGTTCTGCCACAGAAAGTTCAGCTGACGTTTTAAGGAAAGCCAAGGGTAAGAGCAATATTTTGCAAATTGTAGCTTGGTACTTTATAAATTCGAACTATATCTGTGTATATCAATTTTGTCAGGCCCGGATTCCCCACAAGGCCACCGAGGCCCGGCCTCGGGGCGGCAGCGGTGTCCTTGTGGGGAAGTTGCCCTCTCTACATTCAGTCCTGCTGTGCACAAGCAGGACTAAATGTAGAGGGAGGCAGCCGATTGTTCGTTTACATGTGAACTCGGTGATGTCGCTGAGATCACATGTAAACAGTCTGCAGCCTCCCCCCTGCACTTACCTCTCTCCTCTGGCTCCGTCTTCTGGGCCCCGGCGCCGAGTCCGTCTCCTCACTGCATTGAGCAGCAGGGTTAAAACTAACCCTGCAGCTCCGTGTAGACAGTGAGAGGGGAGAGCTGTGCTGTGCCGTGCTCTTCCTCTCTCACCTGTCACAGGAGTTCCAGCACAGTGCTGTGCTAGAACTCCTGTATTGGAGGTGACAGCGTCAATTAAGAGAACCTGTCACCTCCAATTGCTATCACAGAGGGGATTGTTTTTTTCTGTGTGATAGCAATAAAGTTAGGTGGAAAAAAAATTAATTGATAAATTTAAAAAAATTTAATAACTAAAAAAAAAAATAATAATATGAAATAAATAAAAAAATAAAAAGTTGATTAAAAAGTAAAACAATTATAA
>NW_017306692.1:1091329-1120656 GCF_000935625.1 Nanorana parkeri | reverse complement strand
GGGTTGGCTGGTGAGGGGGGGGGGCGTATCGCGGAACCTGGCCTTGGGGCGCAGGGAGAGTAAATCCGGCCCTGAACTTTGTAGCGCTATTTATGAATACAAAAGTGAAGAAATACAGACTAAAGTGAACACATACTTGTGGAGTCAAGTGAAGAAGACTTGTATAAATTGTGGCTCTGGTTAGATATTATACGGAGTTAAAGTCCCTCTCCTTACCCTTGATAGTGTCGGACATATTTCCTAAAGATACAACAAATCTAGGAATAAAATGCAACTGATATAACTGAATAGGGAAGTATTACATATGATAAGACATTAAAGTAAATGAATGTGCACTGCCTGTCTTCTCCAGCACATCCCAAAGATTCTGAAAGATTCTCAATGGGATCAAGGGCTGGACTCTGTGGTGGCCAATCCATGTGTGAAAATGTCTCATGCTCCCTGAACCACTCTTTCACAATTTGAGCCCCATGAATCCTGGCACTGTCATCTTGGAATATGCCCGTCCCATCAGGGAAGAAAAAATCCATTGGTGGAAAAACTTGGTCATTCAGTATATTCAGGTGGGCAGCTGACCTCAATTTTGGGCACATAACATTGCTGAACCTAGAACTATTATCCAATGGAAGGCTTTGGATTTGCTTAGCTAAATCCAGGTGGTGACTTTTTGGGGGGCAGTCAGTGTATTTAATGTATTAAATATTTTATATGAGTGAAATTGTAGTTAGCTTCCCCTTCTGCTTTATAGCCATAGGTCACTGGAATAACATGAGTAGAGGGGGTTTCCAGGGGAGGATATTAATTGAGAATCTTTTTCACTGCTATTTTAATCTGGTTGTATAACTCTCTGTCTTTTGGGAAACCTGAATTTTTGTGATTTAGTCGTTATGTTTGTCTTATGTTAAAAAATAAATAAATATTATAATTAAAAAAAAACATTACTAAATATTGAAGGTACTGAAAATGTATTAAAGCTAAACTGCAGGCACACAGCTAGGTACACAGTTGATATGCATATGTCTGAACTTCCAAAAGATTTGTAATTCTGTCCAGCCGCATTTGTGATGTATATACCTCTGCCAGGCAACAAAACCAAGGGTGATGACACCCTTTTTTTTCTGTTAAAGTGACATTAAACCCTCAGATTTTTTAACATAAACCAATACTGTAATGTGTGCCTTACTGTAATCCATGGTTGTTTCCCTTCTCTTTGCTGCTCTTCCTTTTAAATCCTCATGTCTTCTCATGCTTGGGGATAACTTCCCTTTGCAGCTCAGGGCCTCTTCCTGTAGTGCTGGCTCAGGTTGCAAACCTATACAAACCTATACACAGACACCATATATCCATTCCTGAGACAAGGCAGTCTGCTGCAAAACAGAAGTTCTGCCCAGCATGAGAACAGATACAGATTTAAAAAGAAGAGCAGCAAAGAGAAGGGAAACAACCATGGATTACAGTAAGGCACACATTACAGTATTGTTTTATGTTAAACAATCTGAGGGTTTAATGTCACTTTAAAGCTCGATTCTGGGCTTCAATCTAAAACTGTCCCCCACGGTACCTCTTCTCTGCCACAAGATGTCCTCAGCCAGTCAGAATGAAGGCATACTGTGAAGGCAGGGCTTCATGGATGTGCCTCCTGAGGGGGTGTCACTATGGTGCTCTGCATTTACATGTACTGAGGCCTGGAATGACACTGATATAATTGGGTTTGCCAACAAGATGCTGATATTATGCTAGTTGTATGTAAAGGATTAAAAAAAAAAAAAATTCACAGCTGCATTAAGCTAAAGAAAGTAGCTTAAGAAGTAGACTGGGTATAATAAAAACAGCTAAAACAATGCATATTAGCAAAGACTAAACCTAAACAAAATACTAATGATTTGCTGTTACATCCCAAAAGACTACACAAATATATAAATTCAATGGGACAAATGGGGTAATATAGGCCCTCTGAAGGATAAATAAGGAAACATAACTTTAACGAAAAAAGCAAAAGCTAAGGTCTTACATACAAGCCTTCCATCTGTCTTTACAAAAGAGTTGAATGTGTCAGATAATATGGGGGAAGGATGAAGCCAGTTCTCCCTGTAAAGCATTACTTGCCTAAGGCCTGGTTCACACCTGGGTGTTTTAAAGCACGTTCCTACGCGCATATTCCGTACGCCCAGTGTGAACTCAGACTAATGCAGGAAGAGATGCAGTTACATGTAAACAAGATTAAGGTAGATAAAGCATCTGACCCAGATGGCATCCATCTAAAGGAATTAGCCTCAGTCAAATATGCTATCCCACTAAAACCATAAATGGAGGAGACAGAGTGTGATCCCATGCAGCTGGAGGGTATTGGAGGCAGAGAGGGAGCTGAACACAAACCAGGGAGGAAGAGACAAGAGCTTGAGTAGCAACCAATCATTAGCCAAGAAAAAAAGAAGAGGAGGCAAAATTTAGGGTTGAATCTAGGATTGAAGAGAGGAAATGTAGGATGTAGAATGCCCACTGGTTGTCAGCCACAGGTGCATAAAGGGGCAGAAGGGCTGAGGGGGAGGGAGAGAGTGGAACACTGAAAAGGCAGAACAAGGAAGGGTAGGAGCTGAATGGGGAGGAAACAAAGCCTTACATTTTTTATAATGACAAAATGCAAAAACCCGTGTGCATTATCTAATACCATTTGTTAAGGTTTCTACCGATAGATAAGTACGAGATTCATAATGTATAAAAATAATCATTTAGGTCAAGCAATGAAAGTGAAGAGTGTAAGAGTATTTTTTAATAGGCCATAGCAAAGAGTGGAAAAGCCTTTGTCAATAAGCTTTAGGTTTGTGTTGATGGGCAAATGCAGCTGTCTTTGGACATCTGCTTGAGACACTTCTAAGATCATTCAGATTTATCGACAGATGTATTTGTCCTGCAGTCGATCTTTTTTGGACCTGTATTTGGCCTGCTTCAGGGCTTGTTCACACCAGCAGCCGTGCTCAACCGCATGGCTGCTGGTGTGTGTCTGGACAGTGCCAATGCGCTGGATCAAGCTGCATCGCACTGTTTCTTGAGTGACCCTTTATTAAGTTCTATGGACTCACCATGGTGCAATGTGGTTCTACAATGTCTCACTGTGGTGCGCTTTAAAAAAAGTACCGCTTGTCTTGAGTTCACAGATGGTGTGAATGAGCTCTCAAACTGCTTTTGCATTCCTATATATCCCTGTATGGGGTGAGAATCAGAGTACGCTAACAAAAGCCCATCAGCACTGGTCCTTACTGTAATAGGTGTCATAAACAGCAGACTCATTGTGTAAACTACAAGTTGTCAGTTCCAACAAACAGAACTAAACCAGATGAGGGTAATCCAGAAATGATTATCATAATACTTCTCTACTATGTACGAAATTTGGAGAGCCACATTAATACTTTTAATTAAACAGATACATCATTCAAGGATTTCATCCGGGTTTATATTTAAGTAAACATTACAAGATCACATGTCTTTTCCAGGGGTTTGGATTAATACAATTGTATTTATATACTTACTTACTTACTTACTGTATTTCCAGTCTGCAATAAAGTTGGCTGAATCTCATAATATTTTATATTTAATTCCTAAGTCTGTGCTACTATAATTAATGATATTCACATTCATGACGGTTATTTTACATTATACAGTTTTAAACAAATGTACTTATATACTGTATACAATGTCAGCCCCCAGACAATGCAGTTAAATCATGTTTATCTGTGAAAATATTTTAAAATAATATTTTTTATGTTTAAATAGGAAGTTTATGTGGGTAAAGAAACTTTGTGCACAATTGACGGTCTTCACTTTAACAGCACTTACAATGCAAGAGTCAAGGCCTTTAACTCAACAGGACTTGGACCTTATAGTAAGACCGTCGTTTTGCAGACATCTGATGGTAAGTAATCCAAGCATGTATTCTATTAAAATGTATTTTTTACTACACTAGATATGACCTAGATACCAAACACAGCTTTGATTCTGTTGGATATCAATAATGACCCATCCCCCCCTGTATAAATATACCCCTTAGTGTTCTATTTGCTATACTATGCACAAAGAGAAAATGTCCTTTGTTGGAAATTACCTAGTCCTCCCAAATTGTGTAAATTGAAAAACTGATTGCTAATGCACTTTACCTACTGTATATAAGCTGATATATATGAGCAGCAATTGTCTGAAAAATGAAATGCGAATTGAGTATCATCTTGACCACTAATCTCCCCCCAGAGGTTTATATACATAACTAGCAGTATTGCTAATGTACCTACTGCCTAAACCTCTGTTATCTACACATATGTAATTTGCAAACTGTTTTTCCACATGTACAGTATATGTACATGCTGCAAGACAAATGACAAGAAGCCAACCTTGTTTTATAACTGTCTCAAGTTGTATTGCGGTACACTTGTATGATATCCATTTTTAAGCATTCCACCTCAGGGTTTATACTTTGCATACATACAGGTGAAACTCGAATAATTAGAATATCGTGCAAAAGTAATTGCAGTAAGTGCTGCAAAAGGGGCCCAAACCAAGTACTGAGTACATATGCATGCTTGTACTTTTCAGAGGTCCGATATTGTTCTATGTACAATCCTTGTTTTATTGGTTGCATGTAATAATCTACTTTTTTGAGGTTGTGGATTTGGGGTTCTTGGGGTTTTCATGAGCTGTAAGCCATAATCATCACAATTATGACAAATCACAGCTTGAATTATCTTGCTTTGCATGTAATGAGTCTATCTCATATATTAGTTTCACCTTTTAAGTTGCATTAGTGAAATAAATGAACTTTGCACAATATTCTAATTATTCGAGTTTCACCTGTAGGTACCTTTTTCAGTGTGTGGGAAATGTAATTTGTGGTATCTCTATTGAGCATATATCACCACAGAGATAATTATTATTTCTAGTGATTTCAGGTGTTTTATAGTCACCCACAATTTGCTAAATGCAGATGGAACAACAGGGAAAGTCTGTTCCATCTGCAGCTTAGCAATCAAGGTTTAGACAAATTAATGTATGTATCAGAAGACAGGTGTAAACTAGCACCACCGGCTTAAAGTCACCCTGTTGCTAGGGTAAAGAAATGTAATAGAAGAACCTTGTAAAAGAAGATGTCTGGTAGACAGGAAGTCCACCGATAAGATGGGCAGCAAAAGTAGTATCTGCAAAAGTATTGGCTTAGAGGTTGGAGGCTAAAACCACAGCATGCAGCAGGAGACATGCTATCTGACACACCAAGAAGTGTTAGATAGCAGTGGCACCTGCAGCTTTGCAAAAAAGCAAAGTTTGGAACCGCTGCCCACTATACAGGAAAGTATTTAAAGTGGAACTTCTCTGGGCTAGGGGAAAAGTCAGCAGCTACAAGTACAAGTAAAAAACACATACTTACTAGCCCATGATGTCCAGCACTGTCTCCCATGTCAATTGACAGGATGGGTTTGGGCATCTTCCATAATTTCCTGATAAATTGCAGTCGGCTTCCTACTGCACATGCGCAAGACATGCTCATTTCCCTCCTCTCTAGAGAAAATGACTGTTGTGAAGGAGGCTGGAGGGATGGATATGGTAAGAGGATGACAGTGCTTCTAAATTCCATCTTCTTCTCCAGGGTTCTTCTATTTCAATCCTAGCAATTAGCTTGCTTTAACAAACTCAGTTTGGACCATTTATATGGAACAAGAAGGACCAGCTGCACATAACATAATATTTAAGTAATTTGTTAATTATATTGATGAACAGGCACCATGAAGTGAACCTGTTCTTTTTTTTTAAACTAGATATCTTAAGAAGTATGCTTTATAAGAGGCAGCATAGGCAAGTTGTACAAATCCTATGCCTCCCCAGAATGCAGCATTGAGTACCTGAACAGCCAATCTCAAGGCCAGAATGCTGTTACATTGCTGTTACAAGGCCAGAATGCTGTTACTGCCAGGGGGGTGGGGGGTGGGGGGGGTACGACATGTTTAACAAGCCCTAAGCAGGTTTCAACCTCCAGAAATTAAAAACTTGCAGGATATTGAAATGCTCTGGCAACAGATCAAGTTAGCATGGATACACTGGGAAGTAGTGTATAGGCTGCCTATAGTGCTTTCTATAGATCAACCTGTTACTTTGTCTAGTATGGATAGAGTAGAAGTTCACTTTAGGTAATGGCAATTTAAGAAATGAATCTGCTCTTGCTAATACAAAACTTTGACTTTCTCTAGTGGCATTTTTCACATTTGACTCGAATACTGCACATCGGGATATTGTACTGTCCAATGACAATATGACAGCCTCTTGCAGCAGTTATGATGATAGAGTTGTCTTGGGCACAGCTGCATTCTCCAAAGGAGTCCATTATTGGGAGGTACAAGTTGACAGATATGACAACCATCCTGATCCAGCATTTGGTGTTGCCAGAATTAATGTGGTGAAAGACATGATGCTTGGAAAAGATGACAAGGCCTGGGCTATGTATGTAGATAATAATCGAAGCTGGTTCATGCATTGCAACTCTCATACTAATCGGTAAGTCATAATTAATGGTAAGATCTTTATCATTCATATGTACTCTTGACCTGTGGAACCTGGGAGAACACCCGGTTTTACCTGATCTATGTACCTAATCCTTATTTCTGTGATGAACTTTACAATTTCATGCATATGTATATATGCAGACTTTATTTTCATATATTTAAGCTAACATATTATGGCAAATAAATATACTGTATATATACAGTATATATATCTAGATCTAGATATATCTAGATATATATATCCAAAGTAGGTATAGAAGCATCCACAGGTCTTGCAGCGGAGATAAGTAACAAGCAAAGGCATTTTATTGTCAATGTTTTGACGGAACAATTGACAATAAAATGCTGTTATTTTGACTGATCTTCGCTGCAAGACCTGTGAGTGCCTCTATATCAACTTAGGATTTGTATGGAAGTTTTTACCTGACATTAAAGATCCTTGTGCAGAACAGTTTTTTGGATAGTGCCCTACAATAGTAAATACCCCTCACTTTTTAAACAGGTAGAATTTATCCTCTTTTTGAAAACAATATAAGGGCTTGTGTCGATGGGAAAATGCAGCTTAATTTATACATTAGTATACAAACAGACCGCACAATCCAGAGAATTCCAATACTTCAGAGTTTATTGAAATTCACAGCAAATCCAGTATAACAGTGAATAACAATGTATCAAGCAGCAAATAACAGTACTGCAAACCCCCAACCAGCTACAATCTATCACATGTTTCACCCGCAGGCTTATTCATAGAAGACCTCTATGAATAAGCTTATGAGTGAAACTAGGGATGTCCCGATACCGATGCTAGCATCGGAATCGGGCCCGATACAGGGCATTTTGACAAGTACTTGTACTTGTCAAAATGCCCCGATGTATAGCGTCGAAGCTTGCGTTTTTTTTTTACTTTACCTTCAGGCAGGCTGAGCGGAGGAGCGTCGCGTCACTGCTGTGGGCGGAGCTCCAGGTGGGGTCCTAATGTAGGTGGCTGGCGACTGCCCGGAGGATCCCACTCAGAGCGCCGCCCCCCGGAGCAGCAGTGATGCGATGCTCCTCTTCAAGGACGATGTCCTTCAGTGCCGGAGAGCAGCGGCGAGTCAGCGCTGGTCCGGCGGGAGGAGTTCCAGGTGGGGTCCTAATTTAGCTGGCCAGCACCTCTGGGCCAGCTAAATTAGGACCCCACCTGGAGCTCCTCCCACCGGACCAGCGCTGACTCGGCGCTGCTCTCCGCACAGTGAGTGAGGGCGGGGGGATTTACTGTATATAGTAGTGACATTTAATGCAGTACATTACAGGGGACCCCTTTGGCTTCAGTCTCTGTTCCCCAAGCAGGAGCTCACAATCTAAGGTCCCTGTACTCACAAACATAATATAGACAAATTGTACTAACTTAACCTACATTGTTTTTCAATTATGGAAGGAAAGTAGAACACCCAGGAAAAACCCAGATAAACCCAGGCAGTATACAAAGTCCTGGCTAAGTAATCACACAATAAAATGAAAATCTCTAGCCAAGTATGAGCCACTACTTGAAATCTATGGTCTCCATTGTATTAGCAGTGTGTACCCTATATGTAATACTTATAGAGTACACACTGCTTATACACTGGACACATTAGATTTACAATTATCTTCTGCTAGCATGAATGGATTAAATGATCCATATGTAGCCCTGTAGTAGGGAGCATTTAACCCATTCCTGTTAGCAGAGGATAATTGTAAATCTATTGTTGCAGTGCACTCTATATGTACATGTACTATATACTACATACAGAATGCACTGCAACAGTAGATTTACAATTATCCTCTGCTAACATGAATGGGTTAAATGATCCGTAGTACAAACTATGTAGTTGTACTATGGATCATTTAAAGTCACCTGTCCCTTTTTTTTTAAAGTATCGGTAATTGGTATCGGCAAGTCACGAGGGGAAGTACTTGTACTTGTGCTTGGTCCTGAAAAAGTGGTATCGGGACATCCCTAGGTGAAACATGTGAGAGGTTGTAGCTGGTTTGGGGGTTTGCGGTGCTGTTATTTGCTGCTTTATACACTTTTATTCACTGTTATACTGGATTTGCTCTGAATTTCAATAAAGTCTGAAGTATTGGAATTCTCTGGATAGTGCGGTCTGTTCGTATACTACTACATTCCAAGGTGGAGATGCACCTATTAGACCAGTACCTGGGGAGTCCTGATGGTGGCTAAGGAATTGGAGCGGTGAGATTTCCTTTGGCTTTACTTTATACATTTGTTTGAGACACTTCTGTGGTAATTTATAATACATCGACAGGTGCTTGTGAGCTGCAGTCCACCTCCTTTTGAATTGCATTTGACTTGCTTCAAGTTTCTTTTCCATTTCCATAGACTTGTATTGTCACAGTTCAGACTTGCAGCTGAGCTGTTACTTGTAGTTCTACAAGGATATACATATATCTTACCCCTGGTTCTGCAGACATGTAGGGCTGTGCTGGTGCTTGTAGTCCTCCAGACATGCGCTCTAAACGTGACTCACACTTGCACCTGTCTGCAAGCTTTAGGCGTCGGCCGACCTCTCCTGCTGTTTCTTATGCAGCTTCTCGGCCAATCTGCTTGTAGCCAATCCTGTGGATCCTCTCTCTTCCTGTCTCTATTTAAACTCAGAGCAGCGAACGGCTTGCTGCCGGAGCAACGCTTTCCTGAGCTAGTTGCCGAGTCCTCCATTTGTGATTTACCCTGAATTCCTGGAAGTTTTCCTGTGTACCGAACCTTTCGCTTGTCCTTGGAAATCCCTGTCTACTGGCTGCCCTCTGCTTCGCTTTTGTCCTTGGAAATCCCTGTCTACAGGCTGCCCTGTGCTTCCCTTTTGTCCTTGGAAATCCCTGTCTACAGGCTGCCCTGTGCTTCCCTTTTGTCCTTAGCAATCCCTCTCTACCTGCTGCCCTGTGCTTTCCTTTTGTCCTTGGAAATCCCTGTCTACAGGCTGCCCTCTGCTTCTCTTTTGTCCTTGGAAATCCCTGTCTACCGGCTGCCCTGGGCTTACCTTTTGTCCTTGGAAATCCCTGTCTACTGGCTGCCCTCTGCTTCTCTTTTGTCCTTGGAAATCCTTGTCTACAGTCTACGCTGTACTTCGCTTGGTCCCTTGAAGTCTTCAGCCTGTCCCTAACCTTTGATTTGTACCCTGTACCTGTTAGGTGAGTTGGGTGGACCTAGGGATTGTGACCTGGGGTCAGCACGCAGCCAAGCCCATCTCCACCATCAGGAGCTCTGGCGAATACCGTCTGGCTCTTAGATTCCACATCCTGGGGAACCCCATGCCTCCTACTCAGCATTGCAGCACCCTGCCTTGTATTTGAACTTCCAGCTTAAGCTGACTTCCACTGCCTCATTCACATACCTGCTCTGTTTCCTGATTGTACTCCAGCTCTGGAGTCGTCAGCCTACACTGCTTGGACCCTTTTCTCTAAGTGTCCCTGCCAGTGTAGTGGAAAGGGTCCACATACTGGACTCCAGTTCATACCCGTGAGTCCCAATCCATGACATGTATGAGGAGTAGAGTACTTTGATTGTGAACAAAAGTGCATCAACACTATATACTGTATACTCAGTATTTACATAACCCTAACATATGTTTCCATTTACAGAACAGAAGGAGGTGTAAGCAAGGGAACCACAGTTGGCATACTCTTGGATCTTAACAAACATATATTAATATTTCGTATCAATGGCAAGCAGCAAGGACCTGTAGCCTTTGAGAACATTGATGGTGTATTTATGCCAGCAATAAGTCTCAACCGAAACGTACAAGTAAGTCATGACACAAACTTCAATGAAAAAGTCTACTGCTACGCAACTTTTTATGCATTTTGTCATCTCAGTCTCATGCAAAAGCATAAGACAATTAAAAACAGAATGTAGTGGACTGCTTATTGGCATTGTATTGTTGTTGTTGTTGTTGTTGTTGTGCTTAACTTACAATTCATTTATCATTAATTTTCTCACTCCAGTATTTTGTGTGGTAATTTTTTTTTCTCTTTTCAATAAAACATTAATTCCAGCTGCATTTCTAAACAATTCTTTGAACACACAACCAGAATAAATGTACAGTAAACACGCACTTATCCGTGAACCCACGGGGAGCGGTAGATGCCGATTAACTGTAGTTTCTGTTTGCTTGAGAGTTAATAGTAACTCTGAAGAACCCCCCCCCCCTGCGGTCAGGTGCAATAGCCAGCCTGTTATTGGCTATTGCAATTTGTATAGCCAATCATAGGCTAGCTATTGAAACCCTGCCCACTGAGCAGAGGAGCGGACTTGAGAAAATTCTATCTTAGGTCCATTCATCTGCTCAGTGGGCGAGTACAATAGCCAGCCTGCTTTTGGTTTCTGCAATTTGAAATAATCAATAGCAGGCTGGCTATTGCTCCCCATTGTTTACATTCTGCTGCCGACCGCGGAATCTAGCCGCTGGCCAGCAGCAAGATGTAAACAAAGAATTTTGTTAGCAACTAAACAAATGTAGTTGCTAACAACATTTTTTAGTGGGCACCAAGCAACCAACATTTTTTTAGTGTGCATCAAGCCACCGGCAAAAAAATTCGAGAACATATTGTGCCCTCGATTTCTTTTTTTTTTTTGCCAGTAGCTTGAGAATGTCAGTTGCTTGGATGCCGAAAAATGGGGATTTTACTGTATAAGGGAAATTTGTAATTTACTATTTTTGGTGGCAATTACTTTCCTTTTTTTTATAAACTAGAGTGTATAAAGCGAGACAGATGGGGGAGACAAATTGGTAGATGATTCATCAAAAATTAAGAGCTTGAGGTTTTTGGAGCTTGAAGAATACAATCACTGAGCTGGTGTTATAGAAAAAAATGGGTTTATTCTTCACAAATTGGGGTTTTATTTTGCCTTTAGTGCTCGCTTTTGGAGAGATAGGGTTAGTGTGGAGGTATAGACAATCTCTATGTGAGAAGTGACGTAGAGTAATGCAAGCCATACATGACTCAAATTTCATATAAATATTCAGCTTTTCTTGTAACAGTGCTATTCCTGAGCAGTTCTACTGCATTAGGGTGGTTTTTGCTGGAGAATGCTCATTAATCCCACCAGTAACTCATTCAGCAGTTCATGTAGAAAGCCCATCAGAAGCCTGTTCACAAACCTTGCTAGCAGTTCACTCACATACCCCATCGGGAGCCTGCTCACAAATCCTACCAGAAGCCCATTCACAATCCCTACCAGGAGCCTGTCCAGCAGCCAGCATAGAAACCCCATCAGGTGCCTCTTCACAATCCTTTCCAGGAGCCCTATCACATACCCCTTCACTATCCCACCCACATACCCCACCAGGAGCCCGCTCAGTAGCCCCACCAGCAGTCTACTTCTAAATCCAGCATGTGCTTGCACACAGAGCAATGGAGCTCGATGCAGAAAGGAAGATCTGGCAGTATGGAGTGGTAGGATGGTATCCTAGGGAAAACACTAAGACGTCAGACAGTGGGGGAGATTGTACATTGTAAGGTGGTAAACTGAGCAGCTTATAGGGAAGAAACAGTGCCAGAAAGTGCAGTGGGGGAGGAAGTGACAGACATTAAAATGCGATTTAAAGTGGACCTTTACCCCCTTTCACTAATAATCACCACAGCATGCAGCTCGGCATGCTGATATGAAATCATCTTACATTCAATAGTTGAACAAACATATTCTTTTATTTACATTTATTTTCCACTTCCTGGTCCTCTTGGGCATTAGTAATGTAATGTGTCCAAGCGTTGCATTCTGAGAAGATTACATCAGAGTGCATAGCTGGGAAATCTCATCTGTAATCCCACAAGATCTCAGGCAAAGGCATTTTCCTCCCCTGCGATGATGTGCATGGTCACATGTCCTAGTCACATGTGCCAGAGTTCCAGAAAGTAAAGGGAGATGGATTACTCTGCCCGTAGGAAAAATGGCTGCTGTGAGAAGAATGGGGAGGAAAAGAAAAATAAGGCAAGCAAAGAATACAAAGCCTGCAATTATCTAGAAGTATGTGTTTGTAGATTGTCATTACTAAACATTTCTAAAGGTGCATTTGTTGTCATTTGAAAGAAATTGGTAATGTTCCACTTTTAATTTGAACCTATTATTGAAATGTTTTATCTCCGCAGGTTACTCTCCATACAGGCCTGGAGGTGCCATCAATCTTCAGACAACACAAGCTACCAAGCTGAATCTGATCTCTTTTCAATGGTGCCGAATTTTACATTTCTCTGTTTATAAGTGGGGTATCATTATCATCTATAAGATTTCAAAGTAGCCATTTCACCCACATTGTTCATAGTTTTCATAGTTTATGTTGATGCTGATGTTGAAGTTGAAGGAAATGCCACCACAGTTGTTTATGAAACATGGGAAACAGGCTGTAGTATGCAAATGAAACAAAAATATTCGATATTAAGGCATAGCTTAAAAATCCCCATGTATTAACAATCACAATATAAGAAAAATAGCACGGCAGTCCTTAGGATGTTAACATTGCATACATCTGTAAATATTAATGAACCAAGTCTACACAAACCTTTTCCTGGCCATGACAATACCAGTTGTAAAGCAAGGCAGGAGTCAGGGGACTACCACCTCTTTCCTGGTCAGGCTCTTATATTGTCCGCTCAGTAGGCTTTTCTATTGTTTACATTCTTTTTTTATCCATCAATATAACCATTTTATACAGATTGTACACAAATTACGCAATTCTCTTAGTTCCTGGCAAATAAAGCACGGTTACCCAGTGGCATATGGAAAGCATACCCCTTTTTGCCCAGTTTGTTCATTATGAAAAGTAGTTCATTATTTTAAAAAATGTATAGGAGGATAATTTGTTCACGTGTGTAGTTAGTAATAGAATGTTATGTCTTTAGAGGCTGTGGAACCATAATTAAAAAGCAGCCTTTGGTGCTAAACTGTTCTGTATGACATGTACAAGTGTTTATTTTCTGCCTGAAGGATATGGTATGATTCCAGGATATGGAGGACCTGTGTTGTCTTACAGGCATCCTTAAATACAGGGTGACTTACTTCTTGTGTAAGTCTATACAGGGTTATTGCAACCTTTCCGAGGAAGATTTTCAACAGTGAAAGGGATGTGTTGATGTAGTGACTGACTTCATATAAACCCCCAAGTGCTAAAACTACACTATATGTAAATAATGAATGTTCTGTGCATCGATCTAAATGTGCTATAAAACACAACAAGAATTCATGCCATGCTCCGAAATGTTATGTTATATTTAAAAACATATTAGGGCATTTACATCTGTTAGAGTCACCGGTTCACAAACTGGAAGCTTCATGTTTCAGGCATCATAGTTCATTGCAGCAACCTTTCAACATAGTTTATATTAGTTATTGATGACTGGTTGAAATTAACCACAAAGTGCAGAGAACTGGAATGTGGAATCAGGGTAACTAATCCAAAATCTGATTACATTATATTGCTGCTTGCAACAGGTTAGTTCACACCACTCCTTTTTATGTTCTGTGCTAAGATAAGGAGAATGACATTTCAAATGTCAAAACTATTATCTTTCAGTGCTATGTTCATTTTAAAGCACAACTCCAGGCAGATATGAAAAAAACATGCCTTGCATGCATTCAACTATTATCTTCCCGTGCTATGTTCATTTTAAAGCACAACTCCAGTCAGATATGAAAAAAACATGCCTTGCATGCATTCATTAAGAAATCATTACATCAAATTAAAATTAGTGTAAGTACCTAAATTTGACATGGTGTCATCCACTCATAATCCCCTGTACATTGGAGTTTAGACTGGGAGAGGTAAAGGCAGCACTAGTAGCCAATCAGGTGTGTTGCAGTATATATGTACCAGCAAGGCATATGCTGATGGGGAGATGGCAGCGAGATTACCCTATCAGTCAGTTGCTGCTCTTTCACTGTGCAGTCAAAGACTGGAGGCAGGGAGGTGACACAGATGTTTTATTGAACTACAGAAGAGAAAGCTCAGGTCACTAACCTGGCTGTGCTGTCTGTCAAAGCTCTGTAAATCTCAGAAATTAATGGACAGAAATACAAATTCCTTGGCAAGTAAAACAGTTCTCGTATACACTGCCTGGCCAAAAAAAATCACACACTTTAATATTGTGTTGGACCATCTTTAGCTTTAATTATGCACATTCGGCATAGCATAGCATTATGTCAATAAGCTTGTGCAATGTCACAACATTTATTTCCATCCAGAGTTGCATTCATTTTTCACCATGATCTTGTAGTGATGATGGGAGAGTCCGACCACTGAGTAAAGTCTGCTCCAGCACATTCCAAAGTTTCCCAATGGAGTTAGGGCCGGTTCACATCACAAAGACTGCATTCTAGAGTGTTCGGCCTCTGGAACGCAAGCCGGCTGGCTCCCTGTGGGAGGGGGTGTGGCGGTGCATTGAAGTCAATGGCACCACAGTCACAACCCGTGCCTGCAGGGCGCTCACCCGAACGCGTCGCACATTAGTGCCTGCGTTCCGGTCCAGTGCGATCTGCAAAAATGCTGCAAGCACTATTTTTTCAGATCGCACTGGACCGAAACGCAGGCACTAATGTGCCACGCGGTTGAGTCTGGGCGATTGCATGGAGCCGGCCGCCTTGCATTCCAGTGCGCTCCAGAGGCTGATCGATCTGAAACACAGTCTTTGTGGTGTGAATTGGCCCTACCAATCCATGCGTGAAAATGATGTGTCAGTCCCTGAACCACAATCACAATTTGAGCCGATGAATCCTGGCATTGTCATCTTGGAATATGTTCGTGCCATCAGGGAAGAAAAAATCAATTTATAGAAAAAACTGGTCAATCAGTATATTCTGGTAGGCAGCTGAACCTCAGTTTTTGAGGACATAATGTTGCTGAACCTAGACCTATTACCCAGTGGAAGGCTCTGACCTATTTTCTTAGCCACATCCAAGTGGTGATAGTTTTTTTGGCCAGGCAGTATATGTACAGCATTTCACCTGTGTATGTATATGTTTGCCTGGATTTCAATGTTTTGAGTTGTAAGATTAAGGGCAGTGGAATCAAGACACACATATATGACATATTGTCCTTATAATATTTTTCCATAGCTTACCCATTTTTGGATATTTGGGAGTAAATCCAGCAAAAGACGGGAAGAATGTGGTGATATGTATCAAAAGGCTCTTGGTAGCTAAAGCAATGTACACACATCTTCCCTTTCTCTTGTTTGGAGAACTATATATTCGAAGAGTACATATAAAGTAGACAGCATGATGTATCTAGTAACACTTTCATGCTTGCGCATTTGCGACCATAATTATGAGATAAAAAGAGTAGAGCCTGAAGAACATGCCTTGGGTGTGCATGATATAATGTCACACATGCCAAAAGAATAGAACTAGACAGGACATTTTGGTAGAAGCAGCTAGCAATATGTCGGACAATTGCAATTAAAGTTGAACTACAGGCAGACACAAAAACATATTTATGTAACTAGGTATTGATTAATAAGTTGGTAAATTGATTTTTGTAAATGCATCTAGTATAAGAAACTGAATTTGATTTGGTATCCGCCTTTGGCAATTCCCTATACAGCATTGCTCAGATTGGGAGAAGGTGGGGCAGGACTGGGAGCGAGTCATGTGTGCTGAATGCACAAGTGCTAAAAAGAAATATACTAATAGGAGAAAAGAGTGGAGTGAGCAGAATGATGCCCTTGATAGTCAGCTTCTGCTCTTTTATTGTCCAATTCACAGGCTGGGGGTAGAGAAAGGACACCACTGTATTGCATAAATGTAAGTGGTGTCATCCACTTGGCTGTGCTATATGATAGACCTGTGTAAATCTTATGACTGAATGGAGAGAAATACAAATCATTTAGCAGGTAAATCAGCTTACCTACATGTATTTATTTAAACTGTTGTGTATTTAGCTATTTGCCTGGAGTTCAGTTCTAAGATATTGTTAATATCATCTTGTGCATAGGGCACAAAAAGATTGGTAAAAAGAAACCTATGCTTTTATTTGATACATTAAAATGTGCATTGCAGTATAACAAAACATTTTAAAATATAGGTGGATATGTAGATGGTTTCTATGTGTAAACAGGATGCAGAGACTAAATATAAACTGTGGAGGGAGTGTAGCTATTTCCCATATGGCCAAAGCTATATGAGTCAGTATGTGTGTACTGCATGGAATATACATATGGCATTGCAACGGAGAGACATCTCTGCAGACAAGGCTGCAGTCATTTATTGTTTTAGTAATCTATTGCCGTTATCAATGTTATAATGGTAACAGTGGTGTAATTTAGAATCGGAACTAATTTAATCCTTATGGTGGTTATGGAATAGGATAGGGAAGTGTTTCCCAAAGTATGAGACATGTACATAGGTGTAGTGTTGTAGTAGATCACCTGCACTCCATAGGGCATTATAACCTCGCACAATAGTGGTGCTTGCAGTGATAACATGGATGGCCCCCTGTAATCTCAAGGAGATCACCAGCACTCACAAGGTTGAAAGTATAAATTTCTGTACTTCTTTACCTAACATGCATCACATATGTCATCAAAGCCAACATTTCAGGGCCACACAGGGTCACTTCACCAGGGCAACATAGTGTCACTATGAAGGGACATGATGAAAGAATCCTGCGTGACCCCAAAACGTTGGTTTTGATGACGTATGTTCAATAAAGAAGTACGGAAATTGGTGGTCTCTCTGCAGAGGTCTGACGCTCCCACTGCGGAGTCAGAGCCAGAGCTCTCCAATCGGCAAAGCTTACGCTCCTGAAAATTAGAGAACTTTAGCGGTAACTCACCAGTGGGCATGTCAGAGCTTTGACATTTCCACACAAAGAGCAAGGGTCCTTCTCTACCTTCCTTACAGCAAGGGACAGTTTTTTATACTAAGGCTGTGACTGCTTTATAAAGTAAAGTAATGCTAAGACTTTGTAACTCCATTTGGTTTGATATACCTAAAATGTATTTCGCTGATCTCAACTGAAAGCTCAATTGGGCATACAGGGCAAAGCAACAGGTTCTCTTTAATGCTGGCTCCAGCTGCTGCTTTTTCTGACTTTCCCATTGCTGTACAGCTGCTGTGTTGACCTGTGTGAGCAAGAAGATGAAGCCCTGTGTAAGCTCCAGGTCAGACCTAGTTGGAGATTACACATGGTTGAGGATGCTATTGCTCACCCCCATGTAACATCGCCAGTGTGTGCATGGCCAGTCACCAAGCACCAGCGCTGTCACATGGAAGAAGTAGAGTCACATGTTCCTTAATACCTGGAAGTACTAGTGCTTTGCAGCACTTCTAGGCAAATGGTAAAGTGAATGAAAGGTAGTAACAAGAAGCTGCAAGGGGTGGCATTAAATCAACCTGTTACATTGCCCTACATAGGCCAAGAACAAGTGCTCTTTAAAAGGGAGCACCTGATGGTAAAATTAAAATTCCCTTCACCTCCATTTCGTAAGAAGCCTACTGTTACCAAAACGACCCAAATATATGACACAAATCTGTCTAGGTCATATGACTTTAGTCTGACACATATAAAGCATTAAAATGATTTGTCATCCACATCCAGCTTACATTCAAATTGCTGCATAAGATTAGTAATTAAGAGTTGCACTCACCAAAGGATCATATCGTTTTTACCACTGTGATACATGCACTTCTAGAAGCGTTATCTTCTCCAGTTGCTTAAAGGGTGTACCTCCAAACACGTTTTTCTTTTGTCTTTAATGCATTACAATTAAAGAGGCCTATCTGTGATTGATATTATTGTACTACAGCATGAGAAGTGGCCTTTCCAAAAAGTCTATTTAATTCATTGTAAGAAAAAAAATAAAAAAAAATAAAAAATGCTTTTCTACAACTTGGTGAGGTGCCGGAAAAAAAAGGAGTAATATTTTTTTTACTTGCATGAGAAAGTCTCCCCTTTTTCAAGGGGTGGGGTCATATCTCTATCCACACCTTACCATCAAAGTTGGAATACAACTTTCCTTTTGTGATTGTAAATGTAAGTGTATGTAAAGTATTGTGTGTCATTGTTTTGTAATTGCTTCACATTGTACATATTAAACAACGATGTTTCCTTGTCTCATTTTGAACATTGGCGAGATACCAGGTGGCAACTCAGAACGCCATTTTGGTGTATAATTATGCTAACAAAGCAGTAAGTGTCATATTTGGAGAACACAAGGATCACATAGTAAATTCAAATGCATGTTCAAGTGATGTTTACCTTCCGTAAGTGATTATAAAGCATGGATGATGGTCATAAAGCTATATTAAAGGGTACATTATTAAAGCTTGCATTATTCCCTTAAAGATTTTGATTTCTCTGTAAAGGGAATCTATCAGAAAAACACAATAGGGTTGATTTACTAAAGAAGTAAAGGTTTTTCACCTAGCACAGTGAATGTTGACTTTGCAAAGTGAAGGTCAGTGAATCAGGTGAGGCTTTGTTCATGCAATTATGGGGTCTATTCACTAAGCTGCCGTAGGCAGCCGAGTGACTAACCGACCCCAAGCGGAGTGAGCCGAACGTTTGGGTATTTACTTCAGGCTGGTACGGCTAATCCTAGCCGCATATCGGCTGAAATCAGCCATACATCGGGTGGGTCCGTGTGGCTTCGGGTTGGCCGAACATACTCAGCATGTTCGGTAATTATAGACTTGTCCCTGCAAAACATCCCCTTTTTAATACATACTGTTTAATATTGTTCTGCCCAGTCCCTCTGTGGAACCGAGCGGAATAGAAAAATAGTTTAAAAAGTAGAAAAAAAAATTAGAAAACAATGGTGCGGAGCTAGCAGTGATAGCCAGCTCCGCCCAACTGTTTTCTATTGGCCAGGCGGTTCTGCTGCCATTATAAAAAAAATAAAAAAACAAATGCACCATAGGAATGCATAGCTAGATTCCTATTGGCTATTTCAATTTGCAATAGCCAATAGCAAACTAGCTTTTGCACCCACCCTCTGCAGCTGTCAATCAGCAGAGGGGGACCTGATGGAGAACTGCAGGTCCCCCTCTGCTGATTGACAGCAGCAGTGGGCAGGTGCAATAGCTAGTTTGCTATTGGCTATTGCAAATTGAAATAGCCAATAGGAATCTAGCAATGCATTCCTATCGTGATTTCTCTTTTTATTTTTTCTTCTGACGCCAGCTAACGGCTCTGTCAGAAAAAAAAAACGAGCAGGGAAAGGTTTACTCTGCTCGATCGAGCAGAGTGAACCTTTCTGGGAGAAAGTGTTTCTCTCCCTTGCGGCCGGGAGCCTATTAGATTCCCAGAGCGTCCAGGGGAGTAATGACAGATGGCATTCCTGGTTACCTGGCAACCAGGAACGACATCTGTCATTACACACGGAGAGCCCACTCTCCGTGTGTAATGACAGCGCCCCTGGTTAGCTGGTAACCGGGGACGCTGATCTCTCTGAAAGTGGCCGGAGCCAGCCGTGAGATGACGGCTGGCTCCGCCCAGCTGTCAGAAGCAGGCTGTCGGCCGGCCATTCGGCCAGCTTCAGCTTTCACCGCGGCCCAGGTCGAGCCTTTGGCTCGACTTAGCCACTCGGCCAACTTCGGGAGCTATAGTGAATAGCCTGTACAACAGCCCTTCGGTTCGCCTGAACCGAAGGGGTCCTGGAGCCGAGGCTAGCCGAAGGATCAGCCGAAGGTGCGGCTAGATCCTTTGGCAGCTTAGTGAATAGACCCCTATGTGATTAAAATTGTGGTGTTCAAAGTGAACACAGCTACACCTTTTTCACATATATAAAGAGAGCAGTCTGTTTTGGTGCATTAACCTACACTGCATTAAGCCATCCCATTCATTGTTATTGGGTTGTCATTGCAACACAATAAACCAAAAAATGCACACAACCCTTCTTTGGGAGTGAACGTTGTGATATGCTGCCATGTTGCATAGATCCTTGAGGTGCATTCATATGCACTGTAATGTGTGGTAAGACATGCTTTACTGTGCATTTGCACAGCCTGTAGGTGGGAATGGGCCCTCATTTTGCGTCACCTTTTTCACTAACATACATTTTGCAAATTGAACATTCAGGTCCCCTTTGCAGTATTGCAGAACGTTTTGGTGTGTTAACCTTCACTGCGTTAGGGCATCCTATTCATTGTGATCAAAAAATGCTAATGGCCCTTCGTTGGGACTGCAGCTCAACATAGCCCATGTCATCCATTCTTAATGCATGGCACTGTATATACAGTAATGCATTGTAAGATGCACGTTTTACTGTGTGTTTCTGCAAACCGTAGGTGTGAATGAGCACTCACTTTGCTAAATGAACACCCTCTACTGCTTTAGGAAATCAACCACATTATGGAAACTGGTACAGCTTTGAGATAGGAGGCAAAACAAGGTGCCAGTACATGCAACTGTATTGTAATAATTCTACTGAACCCCAGAACTTGTTCAGTATGCAAATCTCTTGTTAGAACTTAGATTCCCCCCAACATGCACACAATGCAACGTGACAACCTCACCTTGTGGTGCCTCCACCTATTCCATTTTGTTCTATATGTTCCATTGACAGGTTTTCTTTAAGGATGCTTATCTCTAATGCTGAGTGACACAGGTGAACAGGTGTAGAAATGTAAAGAGGACCAGTCACCAGGGAGACACCCCAGCTGTACAACTGTTCAGCTAACTATCTGAATTATTATGGCAATGCTTAGCATAGTGGGATCATGTTTCTTTACTCTGCCCTTTCTTCTGGCATTGGCAAAATGTGGATAGCAGCGACAGAAAGTCATAAAAATGCCAGTTATCATATTGACAATGTTAGCCATGTTTTTTTTAATAGAAATATTTCTAACTGCATCTTCAGAAGCTGTTATGAAATTTACCATGATTATTTTCTGTTAATAATACATCATTATTTGAATAAGAATAAAATCTCAATGTGCTCCACAAGCTATGATGTTTTATTCTGATGTTTTATGATCTTTGGTATTTTTTGAGGGTTATGGCCATCTGGTAACTTACAAAAGGTTTTTAAGTTTTTAATAAATAAAAAAACTGACAAAAATAAGGAAGCGATGTTATCTTTCACACTTTGCAGTAGAGGTCCTTTACCATACCACAGGTAAAATTGTGTTAATACATAAGCATGTGGACCTAGCATTAAGACATAAGCATTACATTCAAGCTAGATACATTTATTTTTTTTAGGTTAAGTGCACGCATGCTTAGCAGTGTGCAAGCGAAACACTTACAAATACTTATTACCTCTCACAGACAATGCCTTTCCATGCTTGGAATAAAACCTGGTTAGAACCTTATCTCCTTTGAACATGGAAGTGCCATGGGTCACCGGTCCAGTCAGCTGCAGGTCTGGCCATTCCCCACTGCTGCACATAAACAAAGGTGGCAGAGTGCTTGTGCTAAAATCATTAACTTTATATGGACATAATAGGTCAATATCATTCACCAATTTTGCCATATAAGGTCAATGACATCACTATATCCCATCCCTGTGCTTACGTGCAACTGCTGGTGGAGTATTTCCCAGCCACAGCTGACTGGGCAGCAGCAAAATTATTCCTTCTGTGTTCAGAGGAGCTCAGAAATTGTGCCCGATTTAGTTTGAACCTGAGCTCAGCCCTATCCAGGATCAGCATTTTCTTTCTGGACACAGAAATGACAATCATATAATATCCTGGTGCCTGTGCACTTCTTTGGTTTAACATGCCTGACATAGATCAATCCTCTGCTGCTGCTTCTCATTGGTAACTTGCAAAATTACAATGATGTAGCCTGAGAACAGGGTAAGAGGTGACTGAGGAAATGCTTCCTCTTCCCTGCAGCAGCTCATGAACTGCTTTTTGATGATAAAATATACCAATTGTTTGAAAAATTATACTGATCGGAAAACGTTTTTTTCATGGTTTTATAGAAGTTGGTTATGTAGGCATAGATGGTTATTTTCTCTCACAAGACCAATTATAAACAGAATTACTGTATTTTGATTAGGTCAATACAGACAGGAATACATCAGCCTTAGACAAGAAGGGAAAAATTCAAAAAAACTTGTATTGTTCCATACAGAATACCTATGCATCTGTAGCAGCAACAGGTCAAAGGACACACCTATCGCTAGGGTGCGAATCTCCACATTTGGTTTCCTGGTGTTTGGTGTCCAGTTTTGAACCCAGTAAATGTATTTTTTTCTACAATTTACACTTTTTATTTTGTGAAATATTTGCTATTATCTCCTAACAAAACATAAATTTTTTTTTTATATAAAGTTTAGCCTTGAGGAACATTTTAGACAAACTAATTTCTCTAAACCAGTCAAATGGCTCTATAAAATTCTAAATGGCAGAAGAGACCATCTCAGCTCTTGAAAGATTTGTGTATTCAGCCATTTCAGGATAGCCTTACATGATCGCTAGGATGGGCAGTTGTGTCACTGATTGAGTAAAAGGTGTAGAAAAGCACCACAAGCCTCCTAAACTGGCTAAGGCTGCTTAAGTAGGCCTTTTAAATCAGCAAAACATGTCGGTATTTCCCTAGACCTCTGAACAATAAACCTTTTCTACACAATTAAAAACCTTTTGACACACTCTTTACTCACAGCCTCTATTCCAAAGGACCCAGACTATGGTTGTGGTAAATTGAAGGGCTGCTTGTCTCCAATAAAGTCTTCTACATGCAGTTGAGTAACTCATTTATGATAGAATCCAGCACTATTTAGGAACGATGACCATGAGAGATATGCCTGTCCTGATTCACTAGACACCACCACAATCATCTGGTCTGTTTGGCCCGTACAGAGTAATACTGTGAGGATAGACATATGGGAGCTGCCACTGCTAATTTTCATTTAATTTTAGGTACAAGTTTACGGTTTTCATTCACATTCTGATCTAGTCTATTTATTTGGCAGTCGGGCAAGCCTAGGTTGGCTTCCCAGGTTCTTTATTGCCATGAATTATCCAGGGGATTGGGCGTCCCATACATAGGGAAATATTATAAGGCGGCCTAGATTGCACCTTTGACGGCACTTCACGCTACCTCTGAATTACCTATGTGGACTTTGCTTAGCATTGTAGAATTTTCACCCATCCCAAACTATAAACTTCTGTGGATCCCCCTCTCTTTGCGTCCCTATATACAAGATCCTACATTACGGCATTCGCTTATGCAATGGGACTATGTGAAATCTTCCGTTGTCGAGTATTCTCCCCAATCCTTCCTTCCCCTGGCTTTTGAAAATCTAGCTGCTTTTTGTTGTTGGTCTGCGAGGAGAACTCGTTACGTTTACGATCTTTTAGCTTTAGACAACAGAAAATCTTTTCAAAACCTGCATGTCAACTGGCAGCTCCCCTCGTCAGAACACTTTTGGTACCTTCAAATCCATAACTACATCCGCTCACTACCCCTACCCCTTTAGAGTCTCAATACCGTTCAGCTGCATTGTCATGGGGCCTTGTTTCTATGCTATACTACTCTTTGATCTCTCCAGCTGATTCGCCTAAACTTTCATACATGAGCAAATGGGAGGCCAATTTGGGAGAGTCCCCGGACATGGTTGAATGGGGGAAGATCTGGTCAGCAGTTGCCACATGCTCACCTAATGTACCTGACACCCGATAGACTGAGTAAATTTGCCCCGAGTGCTTCGCCTTTATATTTTCAGGGCTGTATGGCTCGTTTCTTCATATATGGTGGAAGTGCCCAAAGGTTCGTAAGCTCTGGATAAGAGTGTACAATTTAATCAGATCGGTTTTGTCCTGCACCTTGGTCAGCAATCCCTGGCAAGCATTCCTTCTTAGGCCAGTCTCAGAACTCCCTAAAACATGTAGACGTCTGACAAGCTTCATTTTTTTAGCCACCCATCAAACCATTGCTAAAGCCTGGAAACAACCAGCTGTATCATTTGGGGAAGTTCGACAAAGGGTGGTTCAGCTGTTATAAACGACTCCCACTCTAAATTTCTTAAAATATGGTCTCCATGGTTGGACTATAATCACCATCTAAATCTAGACCACTCTTTGCTTTCCTTTACAAATTTGCAATGATACGCGAGGTAAAGAATTGTGACCGCACGATTCCCCCTTTGTTTTCTCTCCTTGCTATTTTTTTTGTTTATGTCTGTATTCTAATGCTCTGGTATTGTGTTTTTTCTTTCTCAAATTCTCCCCCCCCTCCCTTTTTTTTTCTCTGAGCTTAGTATGCACTGAGCATGACCCTCCCTGTATTCCAACGCCATGAGTGCTTTAAATATGAGTTTACTCACCTTTAGGGGGTCATGTTTTTTCCCTTGGGTCGGGCTCAGGTTGCACCCACGCCTGTGGGGCTGACTGACAATGACCTCGGGGACATATACTGCATCCTTTCCTTATTTTCACATTTTAATACCTAAAATATCTGTTGTGGTTGCCCTCTCTTTTTCTCATGTTGCACTATGCATATATTGTTTGTGACTTGCTTATGGATAATATCTGCTAGCCCTTTTTTAGCTCGATTTACTTCTTTTTTCTTGAAATGTTATCTTCTGTTTAAACTTGTTTTACTGTTTTATACTTTTTTTTTTTTTTACAAAAATCAATAAAATTCTTTGTAAACAAATTCTGATCTAGTAAGTCATTGGCCTAGAAGAAGCTTACAGCTAGTGAAGTCAGCATGAGGAAGCATTAAAACACACGACAATGCATTTATTATTGTCTAAGCCTTCTTGTCCTCACATCCTAGACACTTTGTATAGGACGTGATGACTCATGGGACCTTAGACCGCTGCAGCAGAGGAGAGAGGTTTCAGGGATCGGTGTAAGAGCAACCTGGCTTCGAGGATGAGTCGAGTATACCTTTTTTTATTTTACCACCGAGAAAAAAAAACAAAAAACGAACAGTTAACCCTTGCAGTGTGGGGGTAGTCCCATGGCAAGCGTTAAGAACAATTTTGCTCGGAGTTCTGAATTAACGGCATGTTAAAAATCTTTTAGACATTTTTTATAATAAATGTTAAGTATGGTAGCTGGCCTTTACTTTATCACATTATTATGTATTTAGTGTGTTCCGTTGGGGCAGGTTCTCATTAACTTCTTAAAGTTTAAGATAATTTCAAAATGAACATTTTAAGCTAAAGGTTTTGACTTTATTAGTTTTAAATAAGCGAGTCTTCTCTAAACTGTTCTTGCTTATTATAGATAAAATATGTCACAGTAAGAGCACCAGGCCTGATTAACATCCACAGGTTAATTGACTTTGCACCTTAAAGTGGAAAACCCACATGACCACACTGCAAGTAATGTTCGAATAAAAGACAGTGCTGGATAATGTAAAGCAGCTTATTGCTAATGTTAGGTGTTTGCTTTGGTGGATACATTGTAAACGCAGGCCTGGATTCTATTCAGTTGTAATATTAGGTGCTCTTAAATTCCCTTTATTGCTTTATTAGTTCCATTGTCTCTTTCCCCATATTAAAAATCATTGATGGATTACGGTTTACTTTTATATTTGTACCATCATGGAAATAAATGATGTCTTTTCTAATTTTGTACTGCTTCATCAATGTATTTATGTCCTAACTGGGAGAGTTCAATAGCTTCTCTTCCCCTTTCTCACTTTGTAAGAATGAGATCTCTGTTTCATCTATGTGGTTTTACAGATTTTGAATAAAACTCTTCTAATGCTGCCAACAATCAAACTGTCCATGTCTTGATTGATATTTAGTTCAATATCTTTATTAAATCAACAAATGCCAGCCGAAGAATTTGACCGGAGGTGAAAGAGTGATCCATAAACTTGGTGCTCAGTTCAGCTAAAGACGCAAGTTAAGTCAATGGATAAGGGAACATCAACATATCAGCTCCGATGTGAAGTTCTGTGCTGGGATACAATAGCAATCAAGGCTAGTAAATCTTAAAGGAATATGTGCATTTTAATATGCAGCTGTCACATGCCGGCTCTATAGATAAAGAGCTGCATGATCATGTAACCCAGGGGTGGGCAACTCCGGCCTGCCAGCTGTGGTGGAACTACAAGTCCTTTGAGGCATTGCAAGACTGACAGTTACAGGCATGACTCCCAGAGGCATATTGCGATTTGTAGTTAAAACACAGCTGGAGGACCAGCGTTGTCCACCCCTGATGTAACCACGGATTGCTCAGCTCACAGTGTCCTCCCTGCAGAGAGTGGTAACTGACAGTGACTACCCCCTGCAGGGATTCCTCTTCCACTCTCTATTCCTCCAGCACTGGCTAGAGCTAAACGCCGGGGAGGGTACGTGTACAGCTGGCTCTCAGCTACGTGAAGAGAGACAGAGCGAGCTGTCAATTAGGCAGCCGAGGTGGACCCTGACAATGCTGTCAAGATTCTACTTGACTGTGCTGTGACTCTGCCCTGTCAGCTGATTGCAAGCATTAGCCTTTAGCCCACGAATGGCTGACTGTATCACATTAGTAAATGGACTGTTGTGTCCCAAAAGAGGAGGAAAGCCTGTTGCTGCTTCCTCACTGTCCAATTACAGGCTGGGGGTAGAATTGTGTTGACAAATCCTGAACTCCAGGCAGATATAAAAGCCACAAATTAATCACAACTAGGGATATTCCCCCGTCTCTATTTATCCTGGTGACCATTTACACTGATAAGAAAAGTGAGGGAAAATCCCAATATTGAGCTGTCACCAGAAAAGGAACAGAGTGGAAATATTCCCAACTGGGACACTTCTGGTGACATTTGTCATTCTGAGCCTGATGAAGGGGTACCCTCGAGACCCCAAATTCGCTTGTTATTGAAATGGCAATGTGTCAATAAATGGACTTTTGCTGAATTACTTTGGTGTGCTGGCGACTTTGACTTTATATACTTCTGGTGACATACCTCTTCATTGTTTTGTTTGGCCTGCATTGCCCCTTTGGATCATTTTTGATTTTAACTCTTGCGACTGCATGACTTGGACATGTAGTCCAAATACAAACATTAAAAATATATAATTCAATAAAATCAGCACAGTTGTCTACAAAAAGTTACTTTATACAAAGCATAAAAAGAAGTGACTATCTGGTAGGACACCAAAACATTTGCCAGTTTGTTACCGATGGTCCTTTAAAGCTCGGCTGGTTGAAGGCTCGTGGAGATCTGACAGACAATCCTTCACCATTAAAAGGGTAGGCTATAGTGGAAGGATAAAAGTGTCCATTGATTCAGCAAGATCCACATGAAAACATTGTCAGTACTCCATACAAAAGACTCTGTAGTCCTTATGTTTCTCCTGTAATCTGCTTGTACATGATACAACGTTCTGCACTCACTTGTGCACTGACATCAGAATGGTCATTTCTCAGTCCTTGTGTAGAATTTATGGAGTCATTTTTCATTTACTAACTTTGGATTGTTTAATCTTGTGAATATCTTTGCTACTCAGAATCAGTGCACCATCTCTAAACCTCCCCACTTGTCCATTTGGCACAAATCCTTTTGCTTTCCTTGGCCTCCTGCAAAAAAACAAGAAACAAAACAGGAACAAAGACTTTATTGCAGTATTAGAGTGAAATGTTATTAAAATGATTGGCAAAAGCGCATCTCCACCACCATATATTTAATAACAAAATATTTTTGAGCATGCAGCTCAGTGTACTATCCCGGCATTTGCAGGCTGCCAGGATGAAAGAACTCTCATGTGCGGGACTTACATCAATCTGGGCCCGCCTGTCAAGATGGGTGAAGATGCTGAAATCCAGAAGCAGCAAAAGAGGTTAGCGCTGACAAGGGAACTCGCGCATTGCTGAAGTGGAGGCCAGTATAGTTCTGCTTTAAAGCCACACTCTGGGCAAAAATTATCATTTACACACCACGCTGGGTGTGTAAATTATCATTAAAAAGCTGGGCGTTATGTGCAGAGGACGACTCCAAAGTATACAAATCTTACCTTGTAGCAAGCTGATGCCTGCGCAGGACACCCAGCTTCCTGAGGAGAGGGAAAGATACAACCAAAGCTGTACATCGCTCTGGTCACATCATCCACCCCTTCGCACTATCCTCCATTCACAAAATGTCTTGTATTTTTTATAAATATCCTGTAAAAAAAAAAAAACAAGACATTTTCTGAATGGAGGATAATGAAGAAGGGCGAGTGATGCGACCAGAGCGCTGAACAGCTCGGGTCGCATTGCTCCCTCTCTTTAGTGCCGGAAGCTGGGAGTTGTATGCAGGGGATGATGGTGTGCTGCAATGTACAATTTTTATACTTTGCAGCTGCACATAGCACACAGCTTTCTAATTATAATTTTTACACTCACTGCGGTATGTAAATTATTATTCTGCCAGGAGTGCGGCTTTAAAGTAGAGCAAAACCCAGTCAAGCCAGTTAACATCTTACATAGGCTTAATTATGTGCAGCTTCTATTAAAACTCTACCTGGTGCTCCTGCCATGAAGGTCCTTGTTGAGACACTTCCTGTTATGCAGTGACTACTAGGTATGCTCCTGTGCTGTCACCATGTCACATGTAACCCTGACAGTGACAACAAACAGATACTCTACACCGATACAAACTACGCAAGCATGGTCCATCGTTGTCACGATCAAGTTGCTCGTCAAAAGCACGTGCATGAAGCAGGATATATACTGTATGGGTGTATAGGCTTTTTAGACTTGTGACGGGGGAGAAGACAATTTCCAGATTAAAAGTCTGCATTATTTGTGAAAGAAAATTCCTACAAAAGGTCCTACAATATTATAGACCACACACAGACTCACCTGACTTTCTGTCCTTGTTTCTGTTTTTTCTTTACTGGTTCCCCGGCAGTTTCCTAATTTTGGAAAATAAAGAAGAACATGGT
>NW_017306692.1:1061885-1091296 GCF_000935625.1 Nanorana parkeri | reverse complement strand
ATACTAATGACACTAAATTTATCATTTCCCTAGTAAAGGAAAACCAGTCATGCCAGAAACTTGCAGGCCGTCATTGCTGACCTCATGATTCTGCACCCAGGACAAGTATGCACATAAGGTCTCCTGACAATTCTCCAAATTTCCTGACCTGTATCTTTGTTGCGGGCAGTGACTCAAACTACTGAAGTCAGAGGGTCAGGATAACAGCGAGCCATGCTATCTGCTTCTAAAATGTTTTTTTTGTTTGCCCTTTACCAATCCAACAATCATAGAAACATTAAGACCCTGCTTGAATCCTGAACATACAAGGCAGTCAAGGGATGAAACTAAAAAAGGTCTTCATGAAATAAAACTCTATCCACAATAAAGAAACTCTGGTGGCTGCTATACACAACCGTGTAGATAGAAGCAATATATTGGGGTAATATTCGACTACAAATAGTAATAAGCAGAAGAATTAGATTATTAAATACACAATTCCAGTAATGGACATTTACACATAAGCTTCACAAACCTTAAGGCTTTTTTCTTTCTTTGCTTGCTCCCGTTCCTTTATCCTCTCTTGATAAAGTTTGTAGTTCACATGTTCTCTTTTGGGAGGCTGGAGAGATAAAATATATAACCAAGATCAGAAAGTTATTGATAAATGTGAAATTCTTCAAAATGAAGCAAATCAATGATTCAATGACACTGAAGCCCAATCTGAGAAAATGATCAAATGCACACGGTGACTATGAAAAGCAAGTATAATACTATCTACAACATAGATGATTTACAGAAGAAATGTTATTATATATATTAAACAGAATTACGTTGGAATGTCCACGTCAGTATTACCACTTGTAACGTTAAATAAATTACACTAATATACTGCATGCAAACAATATCTTCAAGAAGCAATACGTGTGCTGCCTATAGTAACCATAAAAATTATTTTTTACCTCCACCAAAGCCTTGTTGGTTTTAATAGGGAACAGGAATTTATGAGCTCTAATTATCAAAGGTTTCCAGTTTGTAAGAAACACAAACTTACTTGAAAATGTTTTAGGGCCCATTCACACATTCAACATGCCGTGCATTAATAATGCAGCCTGTTTATTTGAATGGGCTGACTAATGCATCATGTACCATTTCTACCAGTGAACTGCAGGTTAGTGTGTTGTCATATGATGCAACTTATTGTCCATAAACCGTTACACTCCTGACCGATAAGACCCTGAAAAATGTTGATGGATGCTGCAGTGACAAGCTAATGGTGTCACTTAAATCCAAAGTAAAAATAAATAAGTCACCAGCACTCTAAACTCAATGAAACATCTTTATTGACGATTGGACACAGTATCCCAAAAAATCGCCACATGTTGCAACACATCCTTTGGCAGGGCATGTAGGGTTGCCAGCTGGGCCAAGCTTCAGTATCTTGCTAGTCAGCAATGCTGGCTCTCAAAATACATGAACAATCTGATTGTATGCAGGCATTGTTCAGGTATTTTGAGAGCCCACGGGGCTGACTAGCAAGATACTGAAGCTTGGCCCAGCTGGAGATTCTTCCATCCACACAGTTTAGCGTAGATGGAGAAATCTGATGCACTTTGTCCATCTGACCATAGGCTGATAGAAAAAAAATATATATAGGTGTATGGCCAGCTTAAGACTCCGAGTCTTCCCATTGCTCAGCGAGTCCAACCATTACATTAAAAATACAATTAGAGTGAATTGGGAGGTGAGAAGGGGTGGGCAAATATTGAATTGAATTGATATTTAAAGATTAGCATATGCTGCAGCTTCAGCTACCTATAGATCCTAAAATGCTTATAATTCTTTCATTGAAGGCAACTTTTGCATACGTGCTCCTCATGACGGAATAATTTTGGCTTTGAAAAAAGGGCTATACGGGCAATACAAGAAATTCTGTTTTGAAAGAGGAACTTCAACCTTATCTTAAATTTTTTTTTATTCTTTGCATACCTCTTTCTTTTCCTCCCCATTTGTCTCACAATGGACATTTTTACTAAGGGCAGATTAATCTATTTCCCTTTACTTCCTGGACCTCTAAATCTGCCTACTGTAACATGTGACAATGCAAATCATCTCAGGGGAAATTATCATTTCCCATGAGATCTCATGAGGTTTTGCAGTTTACAGAGATTTCACGGGAAGGCACTGGTGATGTAGCCTTCCCAGAATGCACCCTTGAGGCCAGGGATACATCACCTGTTCCCTTATTTAACCACAAAGTGGAAAAATAGTATTTGTAAGTAAAAGCAGAAATTTTGTTAACATTGTTTAGTGACATTAAACCCTCAGATTTTTAACATAAACCAATACTGTAATGTGTGCCTTACTGTAATCCATGGTAGTTTCCCTTCTCTTTGCTGCTCTTCCTTTTAAATCCTCATGTCTTCTCATGCTGGGGGGAGAACTTCCCTTTTCAGCTGAGTGCCTCTTCCTGTAGTGCTGGCTCAGGTTGCAAACAGACACCATGTATCCATTTCAGAGACAAGGCAGTCTGCTGCAAAACAGAAGTTCTGCCCAGCATGAGAACAGATACAGATTTAAAAGGAAGAGCAGCAAAGAGAAGGGAAACAACCATGGATTGAGTAAGGCACACATTACAGTATTGTTTTATGTTAAAAAATCTGAGGGTTTAATGTCCCTTTAACTAAATGAATGTAAGATGATTTCAAATCAGCATCCAGAGCTGCATGCTTATGTGATTTGTAATGAAAGGGGGGTAAAGGTCCACTTTAAAAAGATATTGCAATAGCACATTTTCCATTCCCTGATGCCATTTAAGAAACAGATGCTAAGGAGGGCATAGTCTCCCAGCAAATAAATTAGATAAGCAACAAAGCATATGTCTATTGTTACCCTTGCTCCAAGCATAATTGCTCTCTCCTGTTCAAATTTCCTTTGCTTTTCTTTCTTGTAACCCGTAATACCAAACTTGTGGACTTCCAAGCGTGCCTGTGAAGAAAGTTCCCAAGAAAATGGATTTCTATTTATATGGCATTTGTGACAAAGCATTTTTAAAGCAGGATAAAACAGTAAATTGTGAATGATATCTAGCCACAAATGCAGCTGAGCTAAAGTCACACTCTGTGTATCTTGAAACACACCCGGCATCAGGTATATATTTAATGTTAAGTGTCTGCAAGCTAAATAATGTGTAATATAACACTTGCACTGAGATAACAGTGCTCCCTCTTCATTGTACCTTCATCTTCCTTCAACCATCATCGAGGGTCAGCACATTTATTTATATAGCGCCGAAAATGTATGCAGTGCTTTACATAGCATAGCACATACTTCATAGATACCACTATGCTGGCCCATACAGGACACAATCCTATTAATCTTGATAAACTGTACAGCGCTAAAAACCTTCCAACGATGTGCATATGCAATATAAAAAGAATAATTTTATATTGCATATGCACATCATTGGAAGGTTTTTAGCGCTGTACAGTTTATTAAGGATTGATTGATCATTTAACCTATTCATGTTAGCAGGGGAGAATTATAATTCTAATGCTGCAGACTGCAGTGTACTGGACGTGTGTACTGCATATGTACTATGGATCATGATTTAACCTATTCATGTTAGCAGGGCAGAATTGTGAGTGCCTCCCACAAGCTGAGCACCAAGATGCAATGCAGCAATCCTGCCCAGTGCCGACTACGAGAGGCACTGCGTGAGGCAACAGGGATCGGAGTGAAACTGTGAGTGATGGAAGCCGGGACAGGGCTGGCTGTAAATCTATTGCTACAATGTACTGGAAGTGTGTACTGTATATGTAGTACATATATACAGCACACACCTCCACTACATTAGAGCAATAGAGTTACAATTTCTCCCCTGCTAACATGAATAGGTTAAATCATGATCCATAGTACATAACATGTAGTTGTACGATGGATCATTTAACCTATTCATGTTAGCAGGGGAGAATTGTAACTCTATTACTGCAGTGTACTGGAAGTGTGTATCAGGTTCAATGATCCATAGTACACACATCCAGTACACTGCGGTAATAGAGTTACAATTCTCCACTGCTAACATGAAAAGGTTAAATGGCCTCAGAGGCAGATGCATGATCGGATTTGTAGTGTCACTGTAGCTGTGTGAAAGCAAATACAAATGTTTTATTGTTCTAAAACAGTCTTAAATTAAAGTTCTTCATAATCATAAAGAAATTGGCCTGAAATCATTAGTCTGTATTGTTTTTTTTTAAATGTCACCTGTCCCTTTAAGAAAAAGTATCGGTAATTGGTATCGGCAAGTACATGAGGGGAAGTACTTGGTCCTGAAAAAGTGGTATCGGGACATCCCTAATAGATAGGGATGGGGGAATGTAGTGCTCCTGTTGCTTTTACCTGCATGAACAAAGCACAGGTTCACTTTTAGCCTTGCATGTTGTATAGAGGAGATCAGAATCCAAGATGGTTCTAAGCGGAGAAGTCTCTGACAGACCAGGACTGATCATGTAGGCCGGTGGTGACTTTTTGTCCCAGACAGTGGAGGTAACTGGACTAGAGTCCAGTTTACAGAAGCAGGATCCATTGCAATGCAACAGATAACAAGAATATAAAACACAGAGAGCGCCTCCATTGTGTAAAACCTTTTTAATAAACAAGAATTAAAAAAACAGTTGGATTTGTACTCACAAAAGGGAGATAAAATGACAGGCATGAAAAGATTTCCGAGGTCACGCCACCTTCATAGGTTATCCCCCCTTCAGTCTATCATGAATGCAGCTGCTAGACTCATCCACCTAACCAACCGCTCAGTGTCTGCAACCCCCCTCTGTCAATCCCTGCACTGGCTTCCAATAGCCCAAAGGTTAAAATTCAGAATATTAACAACCGCTTACAAAGCCATCCACAACTCTGGCCCCGGCTATATCTCCAACCTGGTCTCAAAGTATTACCCTAACCGTCCCCTCAGCTCTTCACAAGACCCCCTGCTTTCCAGCTCCCTCATCAACTCCTCCCATGCTGGCCTCCAGGACTTCACTAGAGTCTCTCACATCCTATGGAACTCTCTACACCAACCTGTCCGTCTATCTCCCACACTGACTGCCTTTAGGCGATATCTTAAGACTCATCTCTTCAGGCAAGCCTATCCCACCTCAACCTAACCACTGAACATTCACTTTCCCAAACAATCATTCCCGCACAGCTACCTCCTCATGTATAACTTGCCCCTCCCCTTTTAGATTGTAAGCCCTCACCATCTTGTCTTGAATATTGTATTGTGATTGTAATGTCTTCCTTATATTGTAAAGCGCTGCGCAAACTGTTGGCGCTATATAAATCCTATATAATAATAATAATAATCTTTTCATGCCTGTCATTTATCTCCCTTTGCGAGTACAAATCCAACTGTTTTTTATTCTTGTTTATTTAAAAGGTTTTACACGATGGAGGCGCTCTCTGTGTTTTATATTTCAGTTATGTGGTTTCCCTAACCAGCGAGAGCAGCCCTGAAAAGTGTACTATACTGAAGATTTTCCCCTCATCACTGACTCATGCTGCTGGTGCTTATGTGCTTATTTGTTTGTAGATAACAAGAATCCCTGGTATAGATTTATTTTCTATTTTAGAACTATACATTTTATTATGCTAAATTTTGAAAATGTTCTATATAAAAACAACAATGAATAAGTGGCAATGAGGCAGCACTCTATACAGGGAATTAGCCCAAGTGTAATTAAACTTACTGCAGGTACTACTAGCACCAACATCTGAAATAGCATTAGCTCATGTACATTGATAAGGATCCTTTTAAGATCTAAGGATTGTAAAAAGAGCTTTATCAATGTATTGTAACTGGGATAAGCTCATGTAAATCCTATTAACATGCATTATTGTTTTGAAAACATTTGTAAATATATATGTGCATGGGGGCAGCCATATTTGCCTATAACATATGACGGCTCTGTGACTGTTAAAGTCAAAATTTTATTTAGGGTAAGCATATGACAATAACACAAAGTATGGTCACTGAAAACACAGTCAATAGCACTTGAATTCTGTATAACTTAAAGGAAATACGCATAGAACCATAAAAGTACCTTTTCAAAATCGAATGTTCCATCGTTTTCTTCCTCTTTTGAATCAAAGGTTATCTGTAAAAGGAAAAAAATGATACATATAATGTAAAATCATGTATCCAATTATGTATAGGGTGGTGATGCCTGAAACTGTTTGTTCTTAAAACTGTGCTGGTATACTTGTTTCCTCCATGGAAGATGGTATTGCATCCCATTCAGTTTATATATAGATATAGATAGATCTATAAATATCTCTCTATATAGAGAGAGATATCTATAGATCTATCTATATCTAGATATCTATAGATATTAGATATCTATATATATCTATATATCCACGCATGCAGATTTAATCTAGGTTTTGCTTCTTCTGTGCCTAAACACTTTTTAAAGAAAGTCCGATATTAAATATGTAGATGTATATACCATAATTTTTTTTATAGGGCTAACATGTTCTGCAGCAGGGTGTTTTGTATAAAATACATAAAACCCTTCACAAGAATGCCTATCCCTAAAGGACCCTTACAATCTAATGAACTATCACGTCACACAAAAACATGGTTTTGAATGGAAGCTGAACAGGAACCCAAAGCATCCAGAATAGAAGGGAAGAAAACTTTATGCAGTTAGCGTCCCTGCATAAGAGCCCATTCACACATACGGCGGTACTCTATGCCATCCTACACACACTGCCAGAGCTGCCACAAAGCACTGGCCCATCTGCTAAAGCCAGGTGTTTTAGCGGACAGGCTAGGGTATGAATGGGCCTTCAAGGATATAAAGCTAACCACTGGGCCAAAGTGCATCCAATAGCTACGGTGCTGGCACATTGCATTCAGCCAGGCTACCTCAGAAGTCCTTTAAGTTCCCATAGACTATGGAAGTATTAGAATCCCTGTTGGGTTTTATCAGTATCCAGGACTCCTTTAGTGTCTGTTCCCATCAGATTACCTCCGATCCGTCACAATCTAGTCAGGTCAAATGGAACTCTGATCTGTTTGTTTTTCCAGATCCGGGAGTAATGTGATGTAAATGGATGCCCCTCCATTTACAGCCGGCTGCCCATAGACTAACATTGGGCTTCCGATCAGGTCCACCTGAAAAATGACAGCGGACCTGATCGGGAAGCCCGAGTGAAAGGGCTCTTAGAGACATTATGCCTCACTTCCTGTTCCTGTGATTTATTTTCAGTAAAGCAGAGAAAGGCTAGAACCGCTATTCAGCTTTTTATTTGTCTGTTTTGTCCCTGTAGCAGATTTTCCCTTGCTTCAGGTTCACCAGACTTCCTGCTAGATTAGACTTCTAATCCTCCTACACACTATCCCCCCACCCCTAAAATAATTGGGTGGACATACTGTACACTTTGTTGTTCCTCAGATAATAACTGCATGATGTAGGAATACGTGTATGTTACCATGTATCTGAGTACATGTTAATATGAAGTCTTTCCATTTACATGCTCTCTTACCTCGGAATCTCTGTCTTGCACGTCGCTGCTCTTGGCTTTCTTTTTATCTTTGCGACTGACAAATGTCACAACTTCAATCCCAGGTTTGGTGACTGTACTGCTTGAGGCAGCTGTGCCTTTTGATTGGCTGAGCAGTTCGTCTTTGATAGCGTTGAAGAAAAAAGATGGGTTTTTCTTTCCCCGTTTAGAGATAGGAAAGTCCAAATTAGGGAGCTGATGTCCCCCTGAGTCAGTCACTCCTTCCGTTTCATAATCAGGTGGAGCGCCCTCACTTTGTTGTCCACCTTCAGATACAGTCACTTTGGTAGATTCAAAATCATCACCTGCAAAAGTTGGGGAAATGAAAATACAGTTAAAACCCCCAAAATTGTGAGAACGGTGGGAATAGTAAAGAGGAGCAGTTGTCAGCTTTCTTGGTATAGGGAGCCACAGGTGCAGCCCCTGACATCACCAAAGGGCCACACACAATATTCAGTGAATGGAATACTACAGAGAGCTTTCAGAGACTGCAGACATGCAACAGGAGATGATCAGAGACCACAGGCATGCTACAAGAGATGGTTAGAGGCAGGGCCACGCATAATATTCAGTGAATGGAATGCTACAGAGAGCTTTCAGAGACTGCAGACATGCAACAGGAGATGATCAGAGACAGGCATGCTACAAGAGATGGTTAGACACTGCAAACATGCATCAAGAGATGATCAGAGATAGGCATGCTACAAGAGATGGTTAGACACTGCAGACATGCATCAAGAGTAGATCAGAGATAGGCATGCTACAAGAGATGGTTAGACACTGCAGACATGCATCAAGAGATGATCAGAGACTACAGGTAGGCTACTTTAGATGGTTAGGAACTGCAGACATGCAACAGGAGATGATCAGACACCAGGGGCAAGCTACAAGAGATGGTTAAAGACTGCAGGCATGCAACAGGAGATGGTCAGAGACTGAAAACATGCTATAGGAGTTGTTGGAGACTGGGGACATGCTTCAGGACACCGTCATAGCCTGGAGACATATTACAAGAGATTGCTACAAGTCAGCCCCTATACAAATCAAAGCCACCACATTTGTTCTCCCTACAGACCCCTTGAAATTGCTTGTGCCACAATATTTCTCTTACAAGATCAATTATAAACGATTAAAGGAATAACAACAAAAAAATAAAAAAAGAGAAAAGGGATGGACAGCGCAGAAATAAAAACAGGACAAGGTGGGAAACAAAAAGTCATTTAACCATTAGATGCCAGTCTAAACAAATGTTCCTTTGCGAACCCGAATAAGCACCTAGGTAAGGGAAACAAAGACTATTATAAGCAAGGTGCCAACGGGCATCAGGGGCAGAGAGTACAAAATAAATACAATAAACCTGAAAAAACATCTCTGAAGTTAGATCAGCTATACTATCCCCTGTGAACTGATCACCAATCCCCTTTCACTGGTAGATCTAATCTTCTCAAAAATAAAATGTGTGTGTTTGTATAGGTTACTGCTTCTCAGTGTTCTTTGCACTGTATTATTATTATTATTATTATTGGGGATACACCGATATATCCGCCGAAAATGGCACTTTTGGCATAATGCCGAAAGTGTCATTTTCTGGCCGATACAGCGGTGCATCCATTCTTTCTCTCCTCCCCACTGGGCGCTGCTCTGTGTCCCAGCGGAGAGGAGATAAACTGTGACAGGTGGCTGAGCGGTGCGGGAGGAGAGAGTTGTGAGCGGCCGGCGTCTCTCCTCCCCGCACTGCTCTGCCCCCTGTCACAGATCAGAGGAGAGTTATGCTTGGCGGCAACATTTGCTTTTCAATCGGCTGGTCCCCTGAGCACTGGTCCCAATATCCTGTTTCAGGGTGGCTCCTTTCCCTTGCAGGGTCCTATGTCACCAATCCCCTTTCACTGGTAGATCTAATCTTCTCAAAAATAAAATGTGTGTGTTTGTATAGGTTACTGCTTCTCAGTGTTCTTTGCACTGTATTATTATTATTATTATTATTGGGGATACACCGATATATCCGCCGAAAATGGCACTTTTGGCATAATGCCGAAAGTGTCATTTTCTGGCCGATACAGCGGTGCATCCATTCTTTCTCTCCTCCCCACTGGGCGCTGCTCTGTGTCCCAGCGGAGAGGAGATAAACTGTGACAGGTGGCTGAGCGGTGCGGGAGGAGAGAGTTGTGAGCGGCCGGCGTCTCTCCTCCCCGCACTGCTCTGCCCCCTGTCACAGATCAGAGGAGAGTTATGCTTGGCGGCAACATTTGCTTTTCAATCGGCTGGTCCCCTGAGCACTGGTCCCAATATCCTGTTTCAGGGTGGCTCCTTTCCCTTGCAGGGTCCTATGGAGCCACCTTTGTGTGTGCTAGTAAACTGTGTGTGTCTCCACAAAACACACAGGCAAGCCTCCCTCCTCCCCCCTACTTTTCCTTCCTCCCTCCTTTACACTAGTAGATGGATAGCTACTGGAGTCTGCTCTGTCTTTGTGATCCTGTGCTGGACAGGAAGTTCAGGGAAGTGGAGCTGAGAGAGTTGGAGCTGTTTGAAACCATGATGACTGCTGGTGTTTAGGCAAAGATGGAAAGCAATACTTTGCTGGGATGTAAATTTGTTTGAACTGAATTTATTACTGAAAAAAGTCTGAGAGTTTAATACCCCTTTAACACAAATTATGCAGACACAGTCCAGGTGACAACACATCTCTGTCTTGCAAATGTGCTTTTGCGTTGTCACAATTTCATACAGGATTCTAATGGAGACTACTGGTTTTCTTTTCGACAAACATCAAACAGGCATGGTCCACTGTTGTCAACATCAGCAAACCAGCTAGGCAGCCATTGCTGGACAGGATAGATAGACAGAAGAGGCTGCGGGAGATCAGCATTGAAGGATGACATCTGTTTTTTTTGTTTTTTTTTATAACTGTGCAGTGCAGTCAGAAGCACTTCTCATTGGTCAACATAGTCGGGTGACTGCACTGACCAATGAATGCTTGACGTTTACCAGCGGAATTTCAAATACTGAGCGCAGGGATGGAGGGACAAGGTGCGTTCGCTCCATAAAGTGTGGTCCTAGGTGTGTGGTTACAGAGGTGCCTTGGCGCGGCAGTGTGGCTTCTACATATTTTTGGCCAAAAGTTTGTGCAACTAAAACCTCTGATTTTAATGCATACTGTTGACAGGGCTACTTGTTTGGTTGCAGGCTGGCTGGCAGGTTGAGGCTGGGGAATTTTTGTGTTTTGTATTGTTGTAGGCCTTCCCAATGTGCTCCCTGCTATAAATGCCGGTTATAGATTCATGCATGTACCACTTTTTTCTAGTTTGACTATTTTTGGTTTGGGGGACGCACTGGAGTCCCAGCGTGCATTTTTGGTTGCTGGGCCCCCAGTGCGTCCCTGCACCTTATTAGGAGGAGTAGGCTACCTCCAGGTACACCTGCATGCAATCTATCGACTTCATTAATATGCTCACACTTGGAGACTCGGATACATAGAGTTAGGACCACACTTTGCAGAGGTGCCTTGGCGCGGCAGTGTGGCTTCTACATATTTTTGGCCAAAAGTTTGTGCAACTAAAACCTCTGATTTTAACGCATACTGTTGACAGGGCTACTTGTTTGGTTGCAGGCTGGCTGGCAGGTTGAGGCTGGGGAATTTTTGTATTCCTATGGCAAGAACCTACAGATTCTTGCGGCAGGAATCCCAGGTGTGCCCGCACAGATGAGGCCGCTGTCTGCCTGTCTAAAACAGCCGCGTGTCGTGTATAGCAAAAAAAAAAGAGAAAGGTACATGTACCTTTTTTCTGAGATTGCTGTGCGGATGTATTCCATTGAAGTCAATGGGGCCGTTCGGCACTCGCTGTCTGCAATTAAGCACGACAGCGCGATCCCGGGCCAAGCGTCCTGGATCGCTCAGGTCTTCACCGACCGTTACATGGACTCGTGGCCGCATATGTCCTGACAAACCTGGGATTCCGCAGGTACCTTTGGATTCAGATAAGGAATCCCCAGCCACAGCCTTAAAGTAGACCTTTACCCATATTGTTAAAATAATAACAAACACACCGTTAGAAATGTTTAGTAACAACAATCTACACACACATACTTCTAGATAATTGCCATCTTTGTATTCTTTGCATACCTTGTCTTTCTTTTCTTCCCCAGTCTTCTGACAGTGGCCATGTTTACAAAGGGCAGATTACTAGCTCTCCTTTTACTTCCTTGATTACTGGCACATGTGACCAGGACATGTGACCAAGCACATCATAAAAGTTTATGTGAAGTTTACAATGTGCACACTCCATTCAGGTCCCTGCACAGCAGTGCTGTGTGCTGCAGTGTGGTTCCTTGCGCTGCGATAAATTTCAGCACGTTTGCATTTTATCACAGCAGTGTGCCCCACCTATGATACCTGCGTTGTAGTGTGAAGTGGATACATAGTATGTATCTGAGCGGTGACGTGCACTGAGCCAGTACGGCACTGCACAGGTCACCGCACTATCTATGAGCGGGCACTGAATGTAGCCTAAGGCCTCTTTCTCACAGGCAGCAGGCTTTACCGTCCCCCTAAACTAATTATCTGTGGTTGATCACTTTTAAGGGGCAGGTATACTGCACTCCTAAACATATGGCTTTTTTTTTTAAACCAAGGGGAACTACACATTGAAATATCGTACACAACCGGCATGGTCTCATTGACTACAACGAGCATAAGTGCCAAACGTGACGTGCCAAGTTAAAATTGCCATTCTGTTAAACATTGTTGCCATGGCAATGTGGACAGTCCTGAGCGGCTGCCATGTTAGTATTTAGGTAGGCAGTCAGAGGTCGGTAAAAACACAGCTCAATTGTTGTTATCCCCCCTCTGCAGTCTGTGTGAACCTAGACCGGGGGTAGACAAACTTGGCAATCCAGCTGTTCTGAAACTACAAAACCCATCATGCCTATGCCTGTCAAAGTCGTGCAATGCCTCATGGGAATTGTAGTTCCTCAACAGTTGGAGGCTGCCTGACCAAAACTAATGGGGACACAGACAGCAATACAAACCTGGCAGGGTTTCTTTTCCACCTCCACTCTATCCAAAACGAAACAAAAAGTGTGGGCTGCACTTGTACTTTAATACCCAGTATTAGCAGTAACATAAGGAAATATGTGCCAGTTCTAATTTAGTTGTGGTGCAGACCAGCGGCTGGAAGACTCACGGTGTGATGTGTAAGTATTTCACTTACCGAAATCATACAGGTTACTGAGAACGGAATCCAGCTGATCCTGAACATCTGCCTCATCCTCTTCCCCTGCCATTGTGCCTTAGATCACTGGGCCCCCCAATAAAGATCACACAACACAAGATCCAATGTAGCAGCACATCAACACTAACACGTGGGTCTATCCCCGGCACAGCCACAAAGCGGAAGTCTCCAGTCCTGAACACACTCTGTCCCACTCCGGCTTCCGTAGACTCGCTATCTGACTAGGTTTGTCCTGCGCAGATCCCGTAGCTGTCAAAATGGACATTCTTCTGCCAGTTGCATCGATCTCCGCCTCTTCCTGTGCCTCTGTCTAACAACTTCACACTGTGTGTGCGGAGGAGACCGAGGATGAACACAGAGCTGAGAGATCGCTGAAGGGCGCACACATTACTGGCTGTCATGGCGGCAGCTATGGGCACACCCTATTCAGTAAGTGGGTGACCCCTTTTATTATATGCCATCGCCATGCTATCCTCTTAGGAATGAATGCGAACTGCTGTCCCTCATGTGGGGGTTCTAGAACTGTTCATATTACTTTTTCAACACTTACAGAACAACTCCAGGCAAATACATTCTTAACCCTTGCAGTGGAGCTACCCCCACACTGCAAGGGTTAACTGCTGGTTTTGGTCTAGGAAGCTGCAATAAGTTATACTCACCTGAACTGCGATCGCAGCTTGCACTCGGACCGGTCCCTTCAGCCTCGCTTAGTTTAAGGCGCACACATACCCAATGATATCATCACCAGGTCTCTGTGCTTCTCTATGAAATGTAAGCAGACCATAGCTGGTGGGAGGGGTTGTACATAGCATTTCTGAAAACAGCAGACCACCCTAGCTAGCACCCACATGTGATGCTGAGCCTCCATGATTGACAGAACTGCAGTGAATAGAAGGTTTGCCAGGGACATTCAGGATGAAAGAGAATTAAAGCAGACCTCTGGGGAAAGTTAATCTTAACCTTTGCAGTGGGCTACCCCAGCACTGCAAGGGTTAACTGCTCATTGTGGTCTATGGAGGAAAATAACAAAGTTATACTCACCTGATCCTTGGAGCCAGCTGGCTGTGACATCACTCCCTCCAGTGTCTCTCCTCTGCTGCAGCTATGGAATGTCCCTCAGCATCCTCACGTCTTATACACTTACACGGTTATTCGCAAAAGGGTGAAGAGTTTGAAGAAGGCAGGAGAAGTGAACAATCTAGGACAACATAGTTGAACTGGAAAGTGAGCTGAATTGGAGAATTTTTCCACATCAGCTATGTTGTCCTAGATTGTTCACTTCTCCTGCCTTCTCCAAACTCCTCACCCTTTAGTGAATAGACCTGTAAGTATATAGAATGTGATGACTCACAGAACCTTAAACCGCTGCAACATGCTTGGGGAGAACTTCCCTTTGCAGCTGAGTGCCTCTTCCTGTAGTGCTGGCTCAGGTTGCAAACCTGCACACAGACACCATGTATCCATTTCAGAGACAAGGCAGTCTGCTGCAAAACAGAAGTTATCCCCAGCATGAGAAGAGATACAGATTTAAAGGGAAGAGCAGCAAAGAAGGGAAACAACCATGGATTACAGTAAGGCACACATTACAGTATTGTTTTAGGTTAAAAAAATCGGAGGGTTTAATGTCACTTTAATGTGCATCCATTGACCAAAAAATGCACTTGCCCTCCTTTTTTTTTTCTTTCCCAGTGCACCACAACGCATGTGTTACTTATTGTATGCATTGCACTGAGATGAGGATAAGTACATGTGTTTGACATTGAAAATGATTAGCAATGCAGAGCAACACACATATACAATTGTTTTACTACTCATTAACGTGCTGCAATACTGAAGCCTAAAATTCAGTGTCCAGCTTTTCTCAGGATGTAAAATAAGATGCTTTAAAGTCCGATTTTACCTGCTGATATTCTGCTTGACAGCAAAGGGAATTCAGAAACAAGAAAAGGGATGCATTCGAGGACATACTTGAAGAGCGGCGACAGTCAAGTGACCTGAGATATGCCATGAAATGTTACTCCCCTGTGATCTACAGAAGCCTCGTACCATGCAAGCCAAGTGCCCTGAAAACCATGGTCCTACACTCCGAGCAGCTGCAATATGTTATCAAAGAGGTGATATTATATCATTTGTATTTTACCACATTCTTAAAAGCATAGTCCACCTTTTGTGTTTCATGTTACTATATCAAAAATAGAAGTGCCTACTGGTTACCAAGACCAGAGTGGGGCTTTAATGTAAACCTTTACACATATCTTTTAAATAACAACAAACACACCTTTAGAAATGTTTAGTAATGACAATCTACAAACACATACTTCTAGATAATTGCCGGCTTTGTATTCCTTGCATGCTTTATTTCTCTTTTCTGACAGTTGCCATCTTAACTAAGGGCAGGTTACTAGATCTTATTTTACTTCCTGCAACTCTTGCAGATGTGACTAGACATGTGACCATGCACATAATCTCAGGGGAGGAAAAATACAGGAGAGCCACCAGGAACCAAACACATGAACTGCGTTTCCATGTGGCTTCAAACACTCTCTCTCGGATGCTACTATATGTTGTGTCATGTTTCCTGTTAACCCCATATTTAGCGTGAAACATGGTCGCATTTCCCGGCCCCTCACCTTCAAATTGCCCCCAGCTTACTTAAATTGCAGGATGCTTCTCCCTTAAGGCTTCGTCATGGTTTTAATTTGCGCATGGCTGTGTGTGACTCCACCCACAAAGCCATGTCATCCATTCTCCGATCCATTCACAGGATCTCTGAATGGGAAGACTACAAGTTCTGTTTGCCATTGCTGCAGAGATCTCAATGGAGCACAAGTGTGGTGACATCACTTGTAGTCCATGAATAACGTCCTCCAGCTCCATAATGGCAGGTCTCTAATGGTAGGTTCCTCTGTATAGACAGAGACTGAAGGAAGCAATGTACCTGTGATCCACTGATCGTGGTTTCAATACTCTGCAGGCTCTATTGCAAAACGTTAACAGATGCAATTCTTTTGCTTATCATATGTGCATTTTATAAATTGTTTTAAAGGAGAACTATGAGGTTCGAGCCGACGTGTGACAATGAAACTGTCACACGTCAGCTCAATAGATCAGGAAGTGAGAGAACGCATACCGTCGCTCGCTCACTTCTTGATCATCTCCCTGCAGAGAGTGGTGACTGTCAGACACAGCTCCTTGCAGGGATTCCCCCTCTAGATAGGCAGAGCCAGCTGTCATGCACGCAGCTGGGTGGATCTCAACAGCATTGCGGCGCTCTCTGTATACCGCGAGCTGTAGCGCGCAATATACTGAGCTTTGGGTCACGGGAGGACGCTAGTATATGTTCTCCCGTGACCCTTTTGAGAACTATGGGGAAAAACACTTACCCTATAGTTGTCTTTTAAATCAGACTATGTCTTTAATCTCTATGGTCCTGCATTGCTTATGTTATTTTGCTATCAACCACCCCCCCATCTTTCTCATGTTAGGTACAGGAGGGAAGAATTGGAACCCCTGCCAGGTTTTTATTGCTGTATGTGTCCCTACTGGGTAGTTTCACCCTATTCATTTGTCCTGATCACTATTGTCAGATGAAATTCCAAAATTTTACAGTTGTCCCCAGAACAAGAGGTGAGGGTACATCTGAAAGGTTTTAACCCTTCCCTACGCTTGTCAAAAAATGTTGGCTACAAAAAAGTCTGTATTGCAGAGTTTTACTCTTAGCTCTTCTGTGAATACTGATACATGCCTTCCAGCCACTGTGTCCGTCTTGGGTGGATATAGAAATGAGCTCGAGTTTGGACCGTACCAAACTCATTGAAATCTGGAAGGAAGCCATCAGTGCTGGCCCATTCAGCTGCCGCCAGGGCATTCACCACCCCACAGCTGCTCTTAGACAAAGGGGTGGAATCCTGGTGATGTAATTGACCATGTATGGCCATGTAAGGTCAATTATGTCATCAGCATCCTGCCCTTTAGGTTACATGCAGCTATGGGCCGGGGAATGCCCGGGCCACCGCTGATGGGGCCGGTACTGATGGCTTCCTTCCGGGTTTGGATAAACTTGGGTTGGAGCTAGTGATAATATAATAATTTTATATAATTATATTATATTTAATAATTATAAGTGGGAAACTGCTGAAAAAGGCAGTACACCAGTACCATAAATAGAAAAGTATAATTCTGGGAAGTTCTGTACCAGAACATGTGTGTATATACTGTACAAAATATAAGTAGCTACATATTGCATTTGATTGTTATCATGCCACTTCTTTAGTGAGTTTTCAGTGATGGAAGAGTTCTACTAAGCTCCAGTCAAAAATATATTTTTTTATCAATTTTGATACAGGGGGTTTTAACCTAACTTCCTGTCACTGTGACACCCATATAACAAATGAGGAATAGGATTGTGACCAAGACAGGAAATAGAGAGAGCAATACAAATATTGGAGAGGACAGGAATTGAGTGGAATTCTTCCCCATAGGAACCCAGACCCCCCTCTAACCCGTCTCTATTTGATCCCAAACAAAATAAAAAAAATGTCTGGACTTTGATGTTATATATTATAATATGTTACTATACTGTGTGGATTATCATTGCTCTTCCTTTGGCTTTTTTGATTCAGCTGCAAAGAGGCGATGGTTCATATGTGTGACTATATGGGATTCCTCTGTATTTTATCTGCAGATCAGTTTAGAGTCTGGAGAGTCATGCGATGTCATTCAGGATCAGGCGGCTGAGATTCTGGATGAAATGGGTCAGAATTTAAATATTGCAGCTATTCGAATGTTCGCTCTCACTTTGAGCAAGATCTTTAAAGCGCTATTCCAAAAAGTTTGTGTCAACGAGGAGGGCATGCAAAGGGTAAGTTATGGTTAAAGCCACACTGTTTTATATCTATATATGTAATCCTGTGCCCCTTCCCGTTATGAATGGTGACTGATTTTTCTTGGGAATGCCCTTTTATAATTGTTATTTATTTGCTCCTTGCACCCGGAGTCCAGCAGAACTAGTATGAAAACTGTTTATCTGAGTAGTAAAGCTTTCCCTAGAAGCATTAACCTGTCATTTAACTCTCCGACCCTAACGCTTTACTTTGGTCTAGGGAGCTACAATAAGATGTATACTCACCCGAACCACAATCCCGGCTGGCTCAGAGACTGGTCCTTTCATCCTGTCTTCTCCTACACTCCAGAGATAGAATGTCCCTCAGTGTCCTCACGCCCTATACACTGTATAAGACATGATGACTCACAGGAACTTAGACCACCAGAGCGGAGGGGGAGCAAGCCTGAAATCACCGGTCTGGCACATTTGGGATCACGGTTCCAATGAGTATATCTCCGTTATTTTAGCTCCCTAGGCAAAATGAGCACTTAACCTTGTAGTGCGGGGGTAGCCCCACATTTTATTTTATTTGCCCAAAGTTGTTCTTTAAAGGAGAACTATGAGGTGAGTGATTTTCACTCACCTCATAGCTCTAGCCGACCTGTGAAAATGAAACTGTCACAGGTCGGCTCAGTAGATCGGGAAGTGAGCGAACACATACCGGGGTTCGCTCATTTCTCGATCCTGTCACAGCAGAGAGCCGTGACAGGGGAGGGACTGGATTCCCCCCTCCCTGCTCCCATCCTCCAGCGCTGACTGGCAGAACGGACGGGGCGGGTACAGCTGGCTCTGCCTCTAGATAGGCAGAGCCAGCTGTCACTCACGCAGCTGGGCGGATCCAGACATAATTGTCGTGATCCCTTTCAGCTGCGGCGTCTCAGTGCCTTTTAATATTTACCCCCTTTCCCCTCCAATGCTAAAGCCCCATCCACACTTTTGGCATTTTGTGGCTCCAAGCTACAAAACGCTCAACAGAAGAAATCCCATTGTTTTCTATGACACCAGTTCACCTCAACACTAACCACTCCCCCCAATCCCGTACCGCAAGATATTTCTGTTACATATCACCTTATGGAAAGATTCCTTTATCATCTTCTAGCCATGACTGTATCGCAGATCATATGCATGTTTTTTAGCACATCAAAAAACAAGGCTAAAATCCTAATGCTCTTACATTTGCAGTTGGCTCAAGCTATTCATGAACACCCAGTTGTTCTTCTACCCAGTCATCGAAGCTACATCGATTTTTTGATGATGTCCTACATATTGTACACCTATGACCTTGCACTTCCTGTCATTGCAGCTGGGATGGGCAAGTATTCTCTTCATCTGTATAATCATTTAACAAATTCAAAAGGCTCTAGAATTTTCTGTTGTACCACTGAAACATAATTAAATCTTGCCATGGGGGAAATAGAAACATGGCGTTTTTTTTCTATATTTCTCTAAGGAATGTTTACAGTGACATAGTGTTCCATATGTCTACAATATCTCTGTGACAGCTGAGGGAATTTTAAAATATTCTCATTTGGCACAATTTAACCTTGAGAGCCTGTATGAACTAGATAGGTGAGAAATACTAGGGATGCACCGATACCGGTTTCTCAGTAATCGTGCCGATATTTTTTTTTTTACAGTACTCACCGAAACAGAATACTGATACCAGCATCCCGGGGCATGGTTAATCAGGTAGGCTAAATGCCTGGGAAGCCGGTGTTCTATCGAAAGCATACCGCCTTCACGCTCTCGCGACACTGTGATCAATCAGGGAGGCGGACCAAGACGTGCTGATTGGTCAGGAAGCCAGGCTGCCTCGCAGTGTCGCTAGGCAGCGTGAAGCCGACTTCCTAGCCAATCAGGTAGGCAGGTCATGATGTGCCGCCTAGCTTCCTGATTGGTCAGGAAGCCAGGCTGCCTCGCAGTGTCGTGAGGCCAGCTTCCTAGCTAATCAGGAAGCCCGGGAGACGGTTCATGACCCGCCGCCCAGCTTCCTTATTGACCGGGAAGCCGGCTCCATGCTCCCTCACAGGACATTGCCGGTAAGAAGGAATCTCCCTCTGACTAGAAGTTCGGGTATTGGGGTAGGTATCGGAGCATTTGGGCAGTATCGGTATCGGTGCATCCATAATAAATACTATTTAAAAACATTTATTTCGTCCCCCAAAAATATTAGAATTGCCAGGTAGAGTTGTACTTTAAAGGAGAACTATGGGGTAAGTGTTTTTCCCCATAGTTCTCCTCAGGGTCACGGGAGGACATAAACTTGCGTCCTCCCATGACCCAAAGTTCAGTATACTGCGAGCCACAGCTCGCGATATACTGAGGCAGCTGGGACGTATCCCGACATTACTGTCGAGATCCACCCAGCTGCGTGATTGACAGCTGGCTCTGCCTATTTACAGGCAGAGCCAGCTGTGCCCACCCCCTCCCTGCCCGTTCCGCCAGTTAGCTCTGGAGGATCAAAACGGGGGGGATCCCTGCAGGGAGCCGTGAGTGACAGCCACAGCTCTCTGCAGGGAGATGATCGAGAAGTGAGCGGGCGACGGTATGTGTTCGCTCACTTCACGATCTATTGAGCCAACCTGGGACAGTTTCGTTGTCACACGTCGGCTCGAACTATGAGGCTGAGTGATTTTCACTCACCTCATAGTTCTCCTTTTTAATGAACATTTTAATTGAAAATCCAATTTTCTAGGTCTAGACCGGTCTGTGCGCCACCATCTTCTAAAAGTTTCATTTTTTTTTTTCTTAAACTGATCCTTTCCTATTTTGCAGCAGAGTGTAGTAGAAGCAGTGACAATAACATTGGCTGGCATCTTCACTTCAGCACCCCATGAGCCATTTACATGGGGTTCTCTGATATGCTGATCTCTACTTTGTTCAGAAGGTCAATGGCTATCTCACCCACAGCTTTCTATAGGACAATGAGGGAACCCACTACATAAGCAACCAGTAGGTGATTACAGCAGCAATTGGGGTGAGTCAGACAAAAGTCAAAATTAGAATAGCAGAGCAACTCGGGTTTAGTGGCTGTCAGGACATTGAAGATATTGGATAACAGTTTGTACAGGCAACTGGGGGCACATGTATTCCAGTAGACAGGAAAGGAATATTTTCTGCAGGCAGCCTGAATCCTAGGAGAAAACATCATGACGTCTGTGAGGAAGCTGAAGCTTGGGCGTCATTGGACCTTCCAACAGGACAATGATCCCAAGTATATCTCAAACTCCACCAAGGCTTGGTTGCAGAAGAAGTCCTGGAAGATTCTACAGTGACCATCACAGTCTTCTGACTTAAACCCCATAGAAAATATCTGGTGGGGTTTGAAGAAGGTGGTTGCAGCACACAAACCAAAGAATATTAGTGAACTAGAGGCCTTTGCTCATGAGGAATAGGCTGAGTCCTCAGGAACGCTGCCAAAAGCTGGTGCCTGGCTACGCATCTCGTTTGCAGCAGGTCATAACAGCAAAAGGGTGCTCTACTAAGTAATAAAGATGCTTGTGCAGTGTGTTACAAAATAAAGGGACACAAAACAGTTATGATCCAGTTCAATACAAAAGTGTTAAGAGGGCCCTGCTCATAACAGCTTACAATCTAAAATGGAAGGGCCATGCTTCTAGCATTTACTTTTACCTTTGCAACTAGAAACATTTGCAAAAGTACACACCGCGTACCCTTCTGTTATTTTCTACACTGATTTCTGTGACGTGTTTGAAATCCAAGGTACACAAACATTACCTTTGCAGTGCTATTTGCGTGTTGCCTTTGTGATCCTCTTCAGCAGTAGCAAGGGGTTGGGAGTGAAATTAGTTTACGTTCCTTGCAGAATGCGACTTCTGTATATTGAGTTGTCATATATTTTTCTCTATTAATAGACTTCATGAACATGAAAATTGTTGGTGAGCTGCTTCGTATGTCTGGTGCCTTTTTCATGCGACGTACATTTCGGGGGAACAAACTGTACTGGGCAGTCTTTGCCAAGTATGTGAAGACTATGCTGCGGGTCAGTATCACAAATAATCTGTTTTCTTTTTCACAATGGCAGCTTTGATGGAAAGTATTATTGCATGTCATAGGAAAGAGGGTTTGAATGATGTGTGTTGATTTGCTGCCAATGCTTGTAATACTCCTTTGTTTTAATTTAAATGCAAAGGAAGGTGTATACCTTTTGTATTTATGGGGATGTTAAAAGTCATATTATGATATGCTATGGTTTTTGGTGATCCCCAGTCTTTCTCTTGTCTCCTTTCTCTTCTTTTACCTTCCTCTCGACTCTTCTTGTTTCCTCTTCTATTTTTATTTTTTGTTTTTGTTTCTATTCCACCTTTTACTTTCTGTCTTCTCTTCGGTACTCCTTTGCTTGCCCTTTGGCTGTTTTTTTATTACATTTGGTGCTACCTGACCCATCATGAGCCTCAAATGCTTTATTAATAGATGGGCAGTGGACAGGCAGCTTCTTTTCTTCTTTGATCTTTAGTACTTGAGTCTCGCAGAATGACCCTACCAGAGTGCAGGGCAAATACCCTTGCAGTACTGTAGAGGGAAAGGGACTTCACTCTAGAGGAGAGGAAAGGACAAGAAAAGTTGATGCTAGATTAATAAAGCCTTTGCTGAAGATGGGGCAGAATGTAACATGGAAGGGAGGTTGTTGGCCCAAGAAATGGGTGGCCTGCAAGGCACGCGCTTTTCCCAGGCCCTATAGAAGTGAAGGATGCTGTGGCAGGCGACACGACTGAATGATTGGTGTTTCACCCGAAAACAAGTTAAATCTTATATTTTGCCTTCCCGGGTTCCTGCACCTCCCCCCCCCCATTCATCCTACCAAACTGCATTTACATTCTTTCTATGGGCAAAAACGAATGTTAGTATATATTTTTTCCCAGTCGAATGTAATTTATTGTAATTCCTGAATTAGGAAAATACAACATTCTGGCCTCTAGATGAAGCCAAGGATCATAAGAATAAATCCTTCTTTCCTGTGCTCCTTAGCTCTACCTAGTGGCCATAATGTGTTTTTTCCTGATATACAATTTGACCTGGAAAGATAATATACTAATAACATTCATTTTTGCCCTATTCACACAGAACAAATGTACATGCAGTTTCACAGGACAAATGGCTCACCAATTTATTTTTTATGAATATAGCCCTTAGTGAGGCATTAAGTAGAGGCTGGCAGTTGTTTTTCTAATTGCATTGTGTGATAACCTCAAGATCTCGCCCACAGAATGGATATGCTCCAGTGGAGTTCTTTGTTGAAGGTCAAAGAAGCAGGACATGCAAGACGTTAAACCCAAAGTTTGGTATGTTTTGTCTTGTTTTTTTTTTTAAACTAATATATAACCATATATTCATTAAAAACTGATATTGTGTTTTCCACTGTAACAATGAAGTATGTGTTTGTATTTGGATGTTCACTGCATTTTAAACAATACACAAAAGTCTCCATACTTCATATACTCTATTTATATCACAATTCTATAATGTTGCCCATAAATAAAGCAGGTACACATAGACTAATGAATTAAAATGCATGTCTTTTTTTTTCTATTTTTTTTCTTCTGAGTGGGGAAGAGTTAGAACCCCTGCCGGGTTTTACTCCTATTCAGGACTGACATTGTTGTACATTAAGTTTTCTAAGCTAAAAAGTTATTTCATTAGCTTTCAATCCTGTTTTTATTTTCTATAGCCTTTTGTAGCACTGAAAATTCTCCTCAACAGCAATGTTTTAAGGAGAACTATGAGGTGAGTGAAAATCACTCAGCCTCATAGTTTGAGCGGACGTGTGACAATAAAACTGTCACAGGTCGGCTCAATAGATCAGGAAGTGAGCGAACACATAACGTCGCTCGCTCACTTCTCAATTATGTCCCTGCAGAGAGCCGTGACTGTCACTCACGGCTCCCTGCAGGGACCCCCCTCCCCTGTCCGATCCTCCAGCGCTGACTGGCGGAAAGGACGGGGGAGGGTACAGCTGGCTCTGCCTCTAGATAGGCAGAGCCAGCTGTCAATCACGCAGCTGGGTGGATCTTGACAGTAATGTCGGGATCCGTCCCGGCTGTGGCGGTCTCAGTATACCGCAAGCTATACTGAGCTTTGGGTAACGGGAGGACGCTAGTTTGTGTCCTCCCGTGACCCTTAGGAGAACTATGGGGAAAAACACTTACCCCATAGTTCTCCTTTAAAGCAAAATTGTCAAAGATATTAAAAAAGGTTATCTCTTTATCGTCCACAAGAGGGACACAAGAATTCTTAGACTCTCGGGCTGTACCACCGCTTTCTCCTGCAAGTGGCAGTATAACTAACCAGCCCTAATCATCCAGGGTGCTGTGGCACCCTGGAGCGCCTTCTGTCTTCCTCAGGGTACCTTGAAATCCTCTTGATGTGAAGAAGGAGCGTTTGATATGAAGAGGGCTCTTGAAGCGAAGGAGGGGGTTCTGATACACTGTGAAGCTTGTGATATAAGGGGGGACTCTGATGTGAAAGGAGAAGGCTCTGATGCAAAGAGTCTTCAGTGTTTTTTTTTTTTTGGGTGGTTTTGTATGGGGTCCCCTTAAAATCCATTACATTGTAGACTGGGGTGCCTCAATATTTTGCATACTTTTATAGTGTGCTATGACTGAAAATGGGTTGGCTTAAGAATTCCTGTGTCCCTCAATGGACTCCAAGAAAAGGAGTTTACGTTGAATACAAAAACATTTTCTTCTTTATCGCCATATTTAAAAAAAAAAATAAACATTGCCAAGTTCTACTTACCCTCTCCATGCTCCAAATCCCATTTCCTGTGAGCCCAGCCTGCCAGTGACACACCCCCTTGGGTTTATGTCATGACAGTAGGCTCACAGTACTCCTTCTTTTTTTTATTAAAAAGATTGGGGTGGGGTAGTTGGAGTTCAGCTTTAAGCTTAATCGTGCCCACACAGTCTCTGGAGCCTCCAGTCATCCTTTAGGGCCTGTGTTGACAGGCTTTGTTGGCGCCAGAGTTGTATCTCTCCCATAAAAGTCTATAGGAATGCAAAAGCAGCTCAACAGATGGTCAACTGCACATGTCAGTAATATCTGAATGCATGTTGCATTTTCCCATTGATGCAAGCCCAAGGCCCATTGACCCTAAAGATGGTTGGTGGTCTCCTGAACTAATAGGGAAGGGCCAAACCAGGTGAACTAACTATCTCATCTCCTATGTAAATGCTTTATTTGGTTAACTGTCCTTTGTTTATATTTGTAATGTATATGGGCCGTTTTTGCAGGTCTCCTTAGTGTAATCATGGAGCCTTTTTTCAAAGGAGAAGTGTTCGATACATATCTGGTACCGATCAGCATTAGCTATGAGCGAATACTAGAGGAGTCACTCTATGCATATGAGCTTCTTGGAGTGCCCAAACCCAAAGAATCTACATCAGTAAGATTACATACACACCTACCTTTTGTCTTAGTTCATGTGTAATGTATGTTTGTTAATGGTGTTTTGTTTTCTTATAGGGCTTGATAAAGGCCAGGAAAATTCTCAGTGAAAACTTTGGAAGCATTCATGTGTTTTTTGGAAAACCAATGTCGTTGAGGTCATTGGCCTCCGGCATATTGAACCGATCCCAGTACAATCTCATTCCCAGGTAGTGTTCCTTTTATATGCTTTTGTTGATGCTGTAAACATTTTTCTTGCCATTCATTTTCATAAACCGAAGAGGCTGTAGAACGTAAATTGTAGGCATATTTCCTTGCCGTGGTTAAGCAGCTGCAGCATACAACCACCCATAGTAGTCATTGGATATAGGTGGCTCTACGTGGGTTTACGCCGCCACTTGCATAAACCCGCGCATGTGTACGCAGCTAGGCTGTGTCCAGGGGGGTTACAGCTTTAAGCATGTGCGGTTTACAGAAGTAATGTCGTAAACCTATGTACAATGCCCTTCCCCCCTTCACTACTGTTGCCGACTGTATGCTGTATTAGAAGTATGTTATAACTATCCACTCAGTAAATGGGCAGGACAAGGAACAAGTATAAACATACAGGCACATAGTTGAAGAACACAACGGATAAAGAATAAGAAGGATAAACAAGACGAGAAAGGGGTAAATAAAAAGTGAGGAAAAGAAAAAAAAAGCTTGTCGTGCAACAACCATAAAAGTAAAGTAAATCTGTTCACATCAAACAACCGCACACAGCCCAATAATTATTGTATCCTATACCATTCCACAGCATGTGATGAGATGCAAACAGGAAACTGATAGGACCAGACAAGTATCTCCTTCATACAACAATCAGAACATACATAAATAAATAAAAAGATAACATGATTCATCTACTAGGGTGGGAGAGCTAACCATCCACCATAATGATAATAGTTTTTGGTTGTTTAACTATTAGTTATACAATTTACCTACTTAGTTGTACAATTTTACATACAGTTTACTGTATTTTGTGACTATGTCCTACTCTTCAATATAGTGTTCATTTTGGGAGTCTTTACCTTTTTATATGTAACTACACTGGTACCTCGGTTCACGAACGCTTCTGTTCGCGAACAGGAAGTTCGGCAAAATGTTGCCTCCGTTCGAGAACTCCGCATCGGGTGACGAACACGACCGCGGCCATTTTCCCCACTCTGACACGTGGTCGTGGCTTCCTCTAGTCGAGATCACGGTTGCAGACAGACCTGTGCACACTTGCTGTGAAGCTGTACTGTATAGTATTATTCAATCCAGCATGGCTCCAAAGAAAGTGCAGAGCAAGCATGGTGGTAAAAAGAAAGCGCAGCGCAATAATGAAGGTAACAAGAAAGTGCAGAGCAAGAATGGTAAGAAGAAGGTTTTGAAGAAAATAACCATTGAATTGAAGAAGGAAATTGTAGAAAAGCATGATCTAGTTTAGTGTTCACGCTCTTAATACTGCACTGTACTTTGTTTCATATTTTTGTGGTTAAAACATTTTTTAACATATGGTTCAGAAGGGATTAGCCTCATTTACATTGAACCCTATTGGAAAATTTGATTCAGTTTGCGACCAAAATCGGTTCGCGACCACGTTCGTAGGGGTCAGAACGGATTAACCTTATTTACATTGAACCTTATGGGGAAATTTGATTCGGTTCGCGACCAGAATTGTGGAACCAATTAAGTTCGTGAACCAAGGTACCACTGTATATAGAATGCTGTTGATTTTTGAAACTTCTCAGTGGCTGCCTTGATCTGCTCTCTTCTCTTTTTGTTTCTTCCCTTCTTTCTTCTCTTCACTTTTCTTCTTTTTTTTTTCAGTTCCTAGGCTTATAGCAGCTCAGTTTACTTTTGTTATTGTGTTACTTTATATATTTATATTCTACATTTGCTCTAATAAGTCTTGATTGGAAAAAATATATAAACAACCTAGATCAGGGCTTGAACTAAGTTAGTGTTAGGGTCAGTGTGAGTGTGTTTTAGGTAGGATATGAAAAAAACTAAGATGCGCACTATTGTTTCTGGGCCCTACTAGGCATTCAAAAAACAAATGACGCACATGTGTGACCTTGATGTGAACATCATGAGTAGGAGTTATTTTCTGGGGGGGGGTTGTTGGAGGGTCATGCTAGGTAGAAACTTACTAAAGCTAAAATTAGGGGGGCGGGGGGCAGTTATAAGTTAGTAGTGTTCTCAGTTTCTTCTGAGGACTACGGAACACAGAGAAGAGGGAGAGGTGCTCTGCAGTCCTATCCATGGGTGACAGTATTGCTCCTATTTACTGTAGATCTAGTACAGTGAGTGAGCCTTGTCCCCCATACACGGGAATTGTGTTACTAGCAGGATTATCAGAATAAAAGCAAACAGACTGAGTAAAGAAAATGAATGCAGTCAATATATTTTTGTTTTTACATGCTTTTTTTAATGACTACATTCTTTAGATATATTTTAAGGAACTCTGACAAATGTTTTGGTGTCCTACCAACTGGTCCTTTTTGAACTCTATTCAAGATAATAGAACTTTTTTGTAAAGGATATTGTTCAAACTTATATATTTTAATGTATGTGGTGAGCTGCAATATAATAAATGTTTGTTCTTGGGTTAAGATCCACTTTTTAATACTGTAACACAGTTTGGAACTTCTTGGTTTTTTTTTCTCCTTTTATCGCCATTATTTTGTTGCTCGGCGCTGTTAATATTGTAGCTGTACATTATTGTTTTTGCTGTTCTGGTTTTAGATGTCTTTCTCAGAAACCTTCAGAGGATATTCAGAAGTTCATTTCTGATGTAGCCTATAAAGTAGAGCTTCACCAAATAGCCAACATGGTGCTCAGCCCGGGATGCTTGATAGCAGCCATTGTGCTACAGAATTTTCCTTCACTTAGTTACAATGTATTAGTTGACAAGACGTTGTGGCTGAAGGATTTAACAGAGGCCTTTGGAGGATATCTAGAGTGGCCTGGTATGTATGAGAATCGTGCACATACACAGAAAAGACAATAAAAGTAGAGCTATGGCTTCCCATCTACAAACTATGTGCTGCAGCACTTATTTATAGGTGAATCCGCACATGCAGTACATACAGATCTACATACATACCCGCAGCTCCAGTGCAATCCATACCAGACAAAATGAGACGTGCAGTATTTTTCTGGTCTAGTCTGGAACGGACTGTGCTGGTGTGAACAAAGGCCAGAAATAGCATAGGGATACATTAGGATGCATTTTGGGTCCGGAAACAACCTGGTCTGGTCTGGAGATGATCTAGATGTGGTGTGAATGGGCCCTCGGTCAGGGAAGGATTTTTTTTTTTTTTAACTTTGAGGGTCATGCATCACATAGTACACTATCACACAGGAGCCATTAGATGTATTTTGAAATGTATATCTTCTTTTGCCGCCAAATTTGTATAACACCTTATTTCTTACATTTTCCCATTCACACAGTATAACTTTTAAAAAATATTTTTAAATTGCTGCTTATCTCTTCTATGTAATGTTAAGAAGGGGGTTGGGGAATTATGTTTACCACAAATAACCCTGTCTGTTGTGTGCTGGCCGATTTCATTATCAGTTGTGAACTAGATGTGCACTCTGTCCTAACAAAGGGTTAAAGGAGAACTATGAGGTGAGTGCTTTTCACTCACCTCATAGTTCTAGCCGACCTGTGACAATGAGACTGTCACAGGTCGGCTCAGTAGATCGGGAGGTGAGCGAACACATACCGGTCCTGTAGTCAAGAACCAGCTGCACTCCTTACCGGAATAGTAGTAAACCTGCCAAGCACATACCGGTCCTGTCACGGCTCTCTGCCGTGACAGGGGAGGGGCTGCATTCCCCCCGCTCCGATCCGCCAGCGCTGACTGACGGAACGGACGGGGGAGGGGGCGGGGACAGCTGGCTCTGCCTTTAGATAGGCAGAGCCAGCTGTCAGTCACGCAGCTGGGCGGATCCCGGCACAATTGTCGGGATCCGCTTCAGCTGCGGCGTCTCAGTATACCGCGAGCTGCGGCTCCCTATATACTGAGCTTAGGGTGAAGGGAGGACGCTAGTTTGTGTCCTCCCGTTACCCTAAGGAGAACTATGGGGAAAAGACTTAACCCCATAGTTCTCCTTTTAAAGATCTCAAAGTTTGGTTGGTATATTGCATGTTAATGCACTTTAAAAAAAAATAGTCCCCTAATTGCATCTATTCTAAGCAATAGAAGCTCCCTATAGTTTTATGTATAAACCTACTCCAAAGAACCAACTAAAAAGTTAAGAAATATGTATTTTTTATATTTCAGGTATGCTGTGTGACTTGGAACACAAAACACAGATAT
>NW_017306692.1:989243-1061660 GCF_000935625.1 Nanorana parkeri | reverse complement strand
CCCCCCCCCCCCCTCTTCTAACAGCTTTCTCCTGTCTAAACTGACAAACTGTCATTTTGATCAGTATTGCTTCTGACCTGAAGAAGAGATGTTCACTCTCGAAAGCTTGTCTTGTATATATTTTGTTAGTCCAATAAAAAAGGTAGTATGTATGTATATATTCACATGTAACACATAAACCTAGGGCAAAGCCCCTCACATGAAGATCAGTGACAAACTGCATGTTTATATTAATGAGTCAATCACATAGGTTTGCTTTTTCAGCTGGCATCAGTTGACTGTTTGTATAGAAGAATTGCTTATTCAGCTCATACCCTATACTCCTGTACTGGACTTAGGAAACGTGATTCTAACTCTGCACTATGCTTTCCTTCTAAATATGAATCATTTTTCTTTTTTAACTTTAGATAACATGTCTGCCAGTAAAGTAGTACGGTCCAGCCTAGACCTCCACTCAAACATCACAAAGCTTGTTAATGGGGAGGTCTTCTTGTTTGATAACAACAAAAATGGCATTCTCACTGAAGAGCTGGTGTTCAGCAGAGCAGTTGCTGTACTCATGTGCGCCTCCTACAGGAATCATTTGGTCAATATATATGTAAGACCTGCTCTGGTGGTTCTGGCTATGAAAATGGCACAGAGTTCCAGGAGAGGTAAGAAAATCTATTGGTTTTGTTTGGGGGAGAAGAACAGCATTAGGTTTAAATCTAGTTAACAGCTGGCTCTCTTTTAAACTGGGTAGAAATATTTGAAGGATAACCTGTCTGTCAGTGAGAGATTGTATCTTCATGGAGCAGAGCCTGAATAAGTCATTGATTTGTCTTAAAGCAGTGCGTTGATTTGTCTTAAAGCAGTGGTGATGCCCAGAAGGCTGCTGCTGTGTGTATTGGGGAAGAGAGAGAGGCAGGTTGAAAAGGAGATAGGTGGGCAGGAGCAATCTGACTGGGGGAAGCACAGGTAGGAGAAGAACATTTTCACTTGGGGTTGGAAGACTGGGAGAGGAGGTATCTGACAAGGTGAGAGGTGTCTGGAAGTGGTGTTACTGGTGGGGACATGTCCGGGAGAGCAGCAGTTGTCATCGCACCCGCATTGAGAAGCCATTTACACTAGGAATGTTCAGCTACAAGTTCAGATACCAGTGCCGATACTTGGCATTTTCATGAGAACTACCAGTGTTTCAGCATTTGCAGCTGGGACCGGGCTCTAGTGCTCCACTACTGTCCTGAAATCATTAGTCTGTATTGTTTTAGAAAAACTGTCACATGACACTAAACAAAAATGTATCGGTAATTGTATTTGTGAGTACTTGGACACTTATCAGTACTTGGTCCGGAAAAATTGGTATTAAATCCCAGGAGCTCCGTATGCTCCTTTTAAAAATGACAGCTGCCTCCTAACGTTTGATTTTTTTTTTTTTCTCTAGTCTAGTCTTGGAGCTGGAAAAGTATCTGTACTTGTACCAAGTATGGTATTTGGTATCTGAACATCCCTAATTTACACTTCTACAAGAGAGCTAACAGTCACAATATCAGATTGACAATATAATGAATGCATCTAATAAATTGTCCAGGGACTCCAATTTTTCTCTTCCTTTACAGAGATTGCCCTGTAAGGTACATATTGGTACATGATGTGATTCATATAATACCAAATGATTTATAAAATATTAGTCTGTTCTCTGTATTCATGCAAAGTGTAACAAAATGCATGGAAGTTATCTAGGCATACTGTGCTAGCAATGAAACCAAGAGGCCTGGGTGACTGTGAGAGGCACAGTTCTATGTACAACCTCCCTTTCTGATTGCCGCCATCACCTGCAAAAGTCCCAGATCTTCTTGCTTGTTCCTTGATGCTGCTGCTTTAGAGGTTGCCGATATAAATAAAAATAAAATGGGATTTATAAATTGTATACATATGTTGTGAATAAAACTGACCATATTTTGCAATTTTTTTTTCCCTTTGATTGTTTAGATTTATTGACAATAATTTGGTTTCCTTCCAGAGGATGTTTACCAGACGTTTGACTTCCTAAGAAACCTTTTTTCCAAAGAGTTTATCTTCTTTCCTGGTTTTGAAAAAAAGGTACAATATTCATTTTTAAAAGTGACAGTTCGGGCAAACCAACATTTGACTTAGAATTTAAAGTTATATTAACTATTGCCAAAATTAAAAACTACATGTATGATAGTCAATATCATTAAGACAGTGGTTTTGTTTTCCGAGTCCCCCTGTAACATAGTTTATTAACTGTTGATCCTGCCATTAGTTGTTATTTTTCTGCTGACTGGAAAGAGCTTGGTTCATGCAGTTAAACTATGTGTCACTGATATTGCCTATTCGGATTGCCTACAGAGATGATCTTCTTTGCCACAGGCCTAGTCTTCACCCAGCAATAAAGAGGTTCTATTTGAATACCTGGAAGCTTCAAAAGGAGATACTCAGGACCAGCGGTCTCTCAAAAATAAAGTAGTTTCTAATGTTTGGGGGCATAAAAACATATTTTTTTTTTCATATTGCCAATTTCTTTTTGAGTTTTTGTTAACAATATCATGACCCTTTGAGTCCCCCCAACTTTGCATTCCTTTTAGATTCTGTTTATTGCAAATATATTCAGTGCAAGTTCAAACACTTGCAATTGCTTTGAAAAATTACCCCCACTGTATATTGGGGTTTTTCTTAAATTTGACTGCAAAAGTGTCCATAGACTTACCTTGTGTCTCTCCTCGTCTTTCGGCCGAAAATGTGAACTGCGCATGCGCCAGCCCCAAGATGCTTTGCGGCCGCCTGAGAATTTTCACATTTTCGGACGGGAAGACACAGGTAAGCGTTTTTAAAGCGGTTTTAAAAAAAAACACTTTCTGCATTAATCTACTGCTTGCTAGCAGTAGATATATGCAAAAACACCGCAGAGTTTAATAACCCTTTAATTGTTTCTTACTTAAGACTAGCAAAACATTCTTGGATCAAGTTATTTCTAAGAGCTGCTTTAGCCTTTTCTTTGTCCAAAAAGTAGCTAAATTGTGTAAGTACTATAAGGGATACACAGGAGAGGGGGATTGATGTAGAACAAATGATAGTTGGTGATCTGGTAAAGTCTCTGTTGAGGTGTGCAGCCTTTCTTGTACACAGCTAGAGGTAACCTGTGTCTATAAATTAGAAAAGAGAAGAAAGGGAGGGTGCCACAACCTGGTCTAGTAAGTTTTATAACACATGAAAACCATAAATAAACTATGTTGCACTCCTAACAATACTTTTAACAACCAGCATGGAAATAATGTAGGCTGAAAGAAACTTCTTTGGAACTGTGCCAATCTGCTGGGAAATAATCAGAAATCCAGGGAAGCAATTTGCAGGGAGCTTTAAACAGTTGGTAGAAAGGTAAGACAGCTTGTCAGAATACCTCTTATCTTTGAAGGCAATCCAGTGGGGTCAGATGGTGTTGTCTTCAGGGTTGTAAACTATCCCATGGAGCAAAAGGCAGTGCAGGAGGCTGAGGCTGTATACAGGGCCAGATTTACTCTCCCTGCCGCCCCAAGGCCAGGTTCTGCAATACGCCCCCTTTCCCATAAATGGAGAATGGCAACCAGATGGCAGGGCGGCGGGGTTGGTTTCAATTTTGTTTTACTTTTTCTTAATTAACTTTTTTTTATCACTTTTTGTTTTTTTAATTCTTTCTTATTTTTTAAATTTTTATTTATTAAATTTTTTTTATCAATTTCTTTTACTTTTTAATCACCTTTTTATTTTTTTATGTAATTATTTCATTTTCTTTTTAAATCAATGTCATTTTTGTTTATCACCTAACTTTATTGCTATCACACAGGAGAAAAAAATCCCCTGTGTGATGGCAATTGGAGGTGACAGGTTCTCTTTATTGACTCCAATAAAGGAGTTCTAGCACAGCACTGTGGAACTCCTGTGACAGGTGAGAGAGGAAGAGCACAGCTCTCCCCTCTCACTGTGTACACGGAGCGGCAGGGTTACTTTTAACCCTGCCGCTCTGCTCACTGCAGTGAGGAGAGGAGAGGCGGCGGGGGACGGAACCATTCTTCTAGACAGTAGAAAGGCATCATGGCACACTCACAAGTTAGCATGGTAAAAAAACTTGTCTCACCACTAAGGTCAATAACAGAGGTTTGGATACACGTCTTCTGCAGAAAATGTGAAAGCCGGCCAAGGCACCTCTTATAGTGCAGTCCTAATTCTAAACTATGAGAGTCTTGGCGAGGATGAGCGGAATGGGTGGGAAGGCGTACGCCGTCTGAAAATTCCACTCCGATGTGAGTGCATCCGTCGCTACTGCTCGGGGACATGGAAACCTGGAGACAAACTTCGGGAGCTTGGTATTCTCCGGAGTCGCAAACATATCCACCTGGGGAAGAAAGGCCCACCTCGTCAAACTCTGGAAGGTCAGGCGTGAGAGGGACCACTCGTTGTTGTCTAGGCGAGTCCTGGAGAGGTAATCCGCCTGAAGATTGAGACGTCCTGGCACATACATGGCGGTGAGATTCAATGTGCCTTGGCGCGGCTGTGCGGCTTTCACATTTTCTGCAGAAGACGTGTATCCAAACCTCTGTTATTGACCTTAGTGGTGAGACAAGTTTTTTTACATGCTAACTTGTGAGTGTGCCATGATACCTTTCTACTGTCCACTCTTGGGTCACGACCCACCAGTTGAGAACCAAGGCTTTAAAGTATATTTAAGCCCAAAATCAAAAATGTTCTATATTGCAGCTTACCAGTTCTTAGATTTAGTGGTTGCATTAGTTCGAATTTTCTTTCTCACCTGATAATCCTGCGCATTACACACTTCCTGTTCCTGGGTGGCTTCGGGTACTTCTCCACTGTATCTATGGAGGCAACCATGATTGCCACCCAACCTGAACTTCTAATATGTCTGCCCTTGTCTTCTATTACATGATGGCTAATGGGATTAGCAGCTCACAAGAACTGACAAGAGCACTGCATTTTTGGTATTTTCTATAGTTGCTGAAAAGGTTTTTTTTAGGCTAAAAAATGAAAACTAATGCAGCCACCACATCTGGGACCCGGTAAGCTGTTATATATTACAATTTTGTTATTTGGTTCCGTTATGTTTTAATTAAGTGTATTTTGAGTAAAATTTTGGAGCGTACAAGTAATCGTTATGTGTTGCATATTGAGTGTCATTTTTCCTTGGCAGGATTTTGAAGAAGGCTGCCTTCTGCTATCCAAATGTGATGTGGTTCAAGGAAGTCCACATGAAATGGTCTTAACAGAGAAAGGATCCAATACAGCTTTGTTTTTGTTGAGAATGTTTCAGCCCTTCTTTGAAGGTTATCAGGTATGTATTGTATGGACCAAAAAACAAATTGCATTTGAGTGCGTTTATTATTAGTGTAGGAATCTGGGGGCAAATACTTTTGTGAAAGTAAAGCTGAGCCAGCCTAAAATATTGCCAAGCATCTTGTCCCCACTGGAAGTGCGAGATGTGGAGCCCCTGAGATTGCACCTGTGCATGAGGCCTCAAATTCGTCTTCAATCAAGATTAGAACGCTCTTTCGGTGGTTAGGCTATCCTCCACCGTTCAATCGTTTTAGACCTGGGGGTGTATTAATAAACATGTTGCAGAGCATTTCGTTCTGTGCAAATAAGGCAAAATAAAATATTTTCTTGTGCAGAACAAATGTCATTTTTGGAAAATACCACATTATGGTCACTAGATGAGGCTAAGGAGCATAGAAATACATGTTTATTTCTTGTGCTTCTTGGCGGCATCTAGTGGCCGTAATGTGGTATTTTCCTGATATTACATTAGTTCTGCACAAGAATGAATATAAATGCCAGTTTCACAGAACAAATGGCTCCCCTAATGTGTAAATGTCCCAAATATTTGAACCCAGACTTTTAGTATGTGAGGCTGTGCAGACACATGAAAGAACTGTCTTTAAGATATTGTACAACTTCAGATGGCCAGACTCCTGGGCACTAGTGAAATGTTGCCTGACAGTCCTACTAGTGCTAAGCCTCAACTCCACCGCCTGTATCTCCTGGAAATCAGCATTGTCTGTGTTTGCTTGAACCAATTAACTTCTCCCCTTCTCCAATCCATTCACATAAAAAAAATTATATGTTTTATTACATTTTCTACCTGGGAGCAGTCATTTCATGGCTCCCACATCTGGTTACTTCTATGGACAGCCAGCCAATCCTACAAAAGTAAATTTAAAAAAAAGTCTCAAAGCATAGAAAAAAAATCTAATTCTGCACTAACACTTGGCACGTATATATTGGAATCTGTAGTTTTTAGGGAAAACACAGTTGGTCTTTTTAGTGTGCTTGAATAGCATTTTATAGATTGTTTCTATAAGCTTCACTAGTGAAATCCTACTAGAAGTTCATTAACCGCTGAGTTCAGCTTATTAGGGGACTCCAATTTTAATTGATCTGGCCTATGGTCAATGCAAATAAATATTTGACTACCTATTTAGTGGATGGAGCTATGCAAATTGGCTTGTCACACAGATACAGCCTAACATTGTAGATACAGTTATATCAAACTGTGTACAGCTGTTAAAGGCTTGCTGGCCCTCATCAGTCCAGTGCATGGAGACATGGTAAGTTCGAACAAAACGAACCGGTGGTTCTGGATGTACAGTTAGCCCAGGAGCATAAAGGAACGATTGACATGGGACTGCCCACTATCCTAAAGTGAGGCATAATCCTCTTATTTTTGGGATATGTGATGGAAGTGAAACATATACATATATTTTGTTATAAGAAGACTACTGTACTACCCATTCATATACTATATTTTAAAAAAAACATTTGAAATTATTGTACTGACTTACTATGTGTTTTGTTTTTGTTTTTTATGTAATAAGCTAGATTAAGGTTTTTTTCAAAGAATGCTAATTTAGCAAAAAAAGACCCATGTGTACATAATACACAAATATTTTGTACCTTTTGTGTTTTCCAGCTAGCCTTCAGGCACCTAGTAGAGGATGTGACTAAGAAATGGTCAGAAAAACAATACATATCTGCTTTGAGGAGTTTTGTCACTCAGCGTATTACAGCTGGTAAGCACAGCACAAAAGCTCTACATTGTATGTATATCTAACCCATAAGACTTATGCACTCAGGGACTATAAAGAGCAATTACAACCAGCAAAATACTCTAACCCAGAGGTGGCCAATTCCGGCCATCCAGCTGTGCTTTAATTGCCTCCTGAGAGTCATACCTGTAACTGTCAGTCTTGCAATGCCTCGTGGCACTTGTAGTTCCACAACAGCTGGGGGGCTGGAGTTGCTCACACCTGCTCTAACCCTTTGCAACTAATTGTATCTTTACTGTAGTCATATTAGTTTAATGTGTATGTAAACCCTAACAATTCACTTCCCTTATTTCTCCCTTTTTAGATGTACCATTAAACAATTTTGTTAAATATATATAAAAAATCCAGTGAGCTTGTAATTTCCTGTGCTCCCTGCCATTGCTACACTTATCAATGAGCTTTTCCTAGTTCTTTCTGTGGACTACAGAACACCTTCCCTTTTATTATGGAGATAAGAAGAGGTGCAAAACACCTCAAATTAATGCAGCTCTGTGTTCATTAATACATAATTAAAGTGACACAAAATTTAGTTAAATGTTAAAAATATATTCAAGTACCTTTTAACTAACAAAAATGTATCTTATTTGTGTATCACTCGGCTGTAGATCCACAAATCATTAGTGCTGACACTCCTTCCTTCCGGAGGGTGGCCACTGTTGTTCCCCATGGTCCCTGTGTGTGTTGTAAAGTAGTCACTGCTCCAGCTCGGTCCTGTGATAGACTCTCATGTTCAGTTTATTTTCAATAATCGATTATAATCGATTATGTCAATTAGTTGTTGCAGCCCTACTAATTTGTATTTAGATTGTAGTCTATCATAGGAGCGAAACTATGTAATATAAAGACTAAAATAAAGCAAGCTTGGAGCGTTGACTGCTTTACAACACACACAGGGACCATGGGGAACAAAAGTAGCCACCCTACAGAAGGAAGGACAGTGTCGGCACCAAGTCAGAGATGGTTTGAGGACCTGAATCCATTTTTAAGATTTAACTCTTGAGTTTAGTGTCACTTTAACTGTAATTTTAGAAATGCAAGCAGTGTAAATACCTGAATTTGACCTGGTATCAGCCTCTTGCAGTCTCTGTACAGCAGAGCTTAGACTGAGGAAGGGAAATACAGCTCAAGGAGCCAAATAGTTGTGCTGCAGAGCAAGGGGCATGCTGGTAGGAGGAGTGCAGAGTGACAAAGATGATCTATATCTGCTGCTTTTTCTTTCACTGTCAAGTCAAAGAAAGTCACTGTCAAGTCAAGTCAGCTGGAGAGCTGACCTGTAAGTATATTAGGAGTGCCAACTACCTTTTAGGAACATGTAATTATATTAGTCTGCTCTTTTTTACATTTGTGGGCTCCTTTTTATTTAAGAACCATCTTTTCAGTAATGCCTAAAATGCAGGTATATTTTAATTATGCTGTTACTTCATGTACATTATTGACAGTTGCTTTGATATGTAATTTATAGAGGACTCTATGTGACAAGACAATATTACACTACACTGTAGAACCTGTAATGAGAGGCTTTTATTGCTGACCTCGCTTTTAAAACTTTAGATTACTGGCCTGGCACAAGAATGCAGCAAGTAAAGACAATGGGGGGAATTTATCATAGCAATTGCGAGTGTTTGAAATTGCATGGAATATATTTGATGCACTGTCAGATTTATATTGCTAGTGTAATATTGTTGATAAATGAGGTTTATCAGACTCCAGGAAAGAAGACTTGTAACTGCAGGCAAGAAGCTTAACTGTCGCTTCTTGAAGAAGTGGTCATGGGGACTTCTTAAGTTGTCATTGTTTTCTTAGGTGATGCTCCAGGACAAGTGCAGATGTAAACAGGTGGAAAACAGGGGCAAAACACGTGCAGTTGGAAAAGTAGTGTAAGCTCGGGTCAAAACAGGTGCACATGTTAAAAGACAGATTTGCACGTAAAAAAATGATCTAAGAGGCTAAAACTGTCGCAATTGCTTTGATAAATCCCCCCCAATGTGAATTCAGAACTCCTAATTTGTATATGCATTTCAAGTCAGTGGCTCAGAAAATCTTAAAGCTATTGGATCAGTATAATATAGCCTGGCATCTAGCCATTATATTATTATCAGGAGGTCAGCAGCCATATACTTTCAGTATAGATTTCCTTTAAGTGTTATCTATAGATGACATCAAGTCCAGATTATAACAGTTTAGCTCATAAAAGGCCAGACACTTATGTATTATTTAATTATTCATTTTACAGAAACCACTTCTTGTTATGAAGCCTTATCTTCTGATATGCAAAAGAACACACTTGCATCATTTGTACATTTGGGCCTTGTGAAAGTTGGTAAACTGTAAGTATAATAAATAAGTTCTCCTTTCTTTAAAGCTCCTCTCACATAGTTGTGGTGTCAGTTAAAACCAGTCATCTTGGTAGCCTCACTCAAACCTAATATTTGGTTTTCATTGGTAGACTGAGTCACCCACAAGCGAACATTCTAATGGTAATAATTTCTTGCAGTAGTTTGTCTCTGTTCCCACTTGCAAACCCATAATGACAGTATCCTTGTCTTGCACTTGCATTCTTACATTCATTTGATTATTTTGGATTACGAAGAATCCAAGATGATGCTATAAGGTGACTTCTTGGGAACGTCTTGCCAGTACAGCCCCCATAAGAAATAAGAAGTCATATAGATCAATCTGCTAGCCACTGTGACAAACTGAAACATACATTTTTGGGTGGATGTGAACTCTAATAGTTGCTCAGTGTTGTTGCTCATACGCAACAGTTTCCTTCTCATGCATTGATGAGATATAATAAGCAAAAAGCTGCAAATTGGATAAGCGGGTTAAAGGAGAATTGAGGCGAGTGCTTTTCACTCAGCCTCATAATCTGAGCCGACCTGTGACAATGAAACTGTCACAGGTTGGCTCAGTAGATCGGGAAGTGGGCGAACACATACCGTCGCTCGCTTACTTCTCGATCTATCCGCGCAGAGAGCCGTGACTGTCACTCACGGCTCCCTGCAGGGATTTTCTCCCCCGTCCGATCCTCCAGCGCCTCTAGATAGGCAGAGCCAGCTGTCACTCACGCAGCTGGGTGGATCCAGACAGCATTGTCGGGATCCGTTCCGGCTTCGGCGTTAGCTCGCGGTATACTGTGCTTTGGGTGACGGAAGGACGCTAGTTTGTGTCCTCCCGTTACCCTTAGGAGAACTATGGGGAAAAGCACTGACCCCATAGTTCTCCTTTAAGTAAACCGTTTAAGAAGTAGTAGTTTGCAACTCCCTGCTTTGGAGACCTGTCACCCAGGATAGCTGTCTTATGTGATGGGTGATTGTTCTCATCACCGTATCCTTTTAGTCCTAATCAGTCAATGGAGGCTGAATTATGATCATCCCAGTCTATAGCTATAGGTGGATTCCCTCTGCCTCTCCCCACCCAGCTCCACAAATTAGGGTTCTGCAGCTCCCAGTTGCTTAGGAGCTCAGGACGCTGATAGCAGTGTGTGAGACATCGGCAAGGTAGACTTGCTTGCAAGTACAAAAACTCTCAGGGCACGCTATTATTATTATTATTATTATTATACAGGATTTATATAGCACCAACAATTTGCAAAGCGCTTTACAAAATGGACAGTTACAATATAGTTTCAGTACAATAGGGTTAGGAGGGCCCTGCTCGTGGGAGCGTACAGTCTAGTAAGAGGAGCAAGTGATACAAAAGAAAAGATAATTATTGTTTTTGTAATTTACATTTTTTAATTGCTTTTTCATAAAGCAAATACAGCTGTGTTTGCAACTTTAGGAAGCAATATTGGTCTACTTGGTGTGCTAGCACTGTAACACTAATACCACAATTACACTGTTGGGTAATTTACCTTGATAAAGCCATGCTGTTAGCAACTATGTCTTGGCAATGACAGGGGAGTTCTCTGCTCCTCTGTCACCATCCACAGCATTACCTTGGACTTCCAAAGAACTATAGTCTTGTGGGGTCTACGTGAAAAGAAAGAAATGAAGGACACACTGCAGATAAGACCTCCTGGCTGCAGCTGCTGAGGGAACTTTGTGGTGATGTCACAGGGAATACAGAGAAATACCTTGCCTAACAAAATAAATAAGTAAGATGTATCTGCTGTTATCCTCCATCTTAGCTTTTTCTGCATGAGTGTCAGACTTTTGATATAAATTTCTTTGAGTTCACAAAATACAACATATAGAAGTGCTTGGTGTGACACAGAACACGGACAGATTAGATAACCGTATCCATTGTACTCTAGTTAAATATAGCTTTCTTGCATGCTTATCTGATTTCAGTGAAGGACAGTCCACTTTTACTGTGAATGAGACCACCATTGAAGAATTTGCAGGAAAACTTGGTAAGTTTAGTTTATTTGTATATACAATGCTAGAGTATGCACATATTTTAATTACCCAGCCAGCTCTTGCTTGCATGTGTGTGGCAATTTTGGCAACTAGGTGTAGTGATGGTGTAGATTCATCAAATTATAAAAATAGTGCCCCAATGCTCTAGATTGCCTGGCCCAATGATACCACCTCGTCTAGGCAAGCCTGCCAGAAACCTGGGAGTAAGCTAAGTATTTTTAAGATTTTCTCCCAAAGTGCTTATTTTATTTCCATAAAGCAGCATTTTCACTGTAAGGAGTGGGAGAGCAGCCACATAAGTGGACATTACATTTTAGAAGGCAATGCTTTTCTCATTTACAGTTAAAAATGCTGAATTAAATGTGTTAGAGGCTTAAAGGAGAATTATGAGGCGAGTGAAAATCGCTCAACCTCATAGTTCTAGCCGACCTGTGACAATGAAACTGTTACAGGTCGGCTCAATAGATCGGGAAGTGAGTGAACACATAGCGTCGCTCGCTCACTTCTTGATGTATCTCTGCAGAAAGCCGTGACTGTCACTTACGGCTCCCTGCAGGGATTCCCCCCCTCCCCTGTCCGATCCTCCAGCGCTGACCCCATAGTTCTCTTTTAATGTTTATACCTGATATTTTGTTGATGTACCTTAAATCATAATTTGGTTACTTGTATAGAAAGACCTTCTGATGCAACATTAAAGGATCATTCTACCCAAAAATTCTATTGACTCCAGAATGTGATGAGTCATCAGTTTCTAAGCCCTTGATGTTTTGGATTTTCCAGTTGTTCCTGTTGCATACTCCATAGTGTAAAATAAACTACAAATATAACAGGAAGCTATGGACCCCCTTAAATATTGCTCTGGGAGTTGTGTAGACCTAGGAAGTCAAGGGTTGTCATTTTCTCGTTAGAGTACCCCATAGAAACTGTTGGGTGGTTTAACTCCATCATCTACCAAATACAGAAATGTCAATGGACCTTTAATTACCTTACTGTACAATTTTGCTCAAACAATGTTTATTATAATGCACAATTTTATCTTTTTAGGATTGCAGGTGCCCGTAGAAAAGCTTCTAGTGGCACGACTTTAAATAATCTTGTGTGCCTAGTTGCTTATGCCAATTGACTAACCACTGCGTAATTGAAAGAAGGTACATCTGGAGACCTAACAAACTGAAGAACCAGAAAATATTGTGATAATGTAATCGAGATGGTGCATTTTTTTCTACACAGAAGAATTGTTTATTAGTTCCCATCTATGAGAGGTCATTATTTATGATTTAACAAGCGTGAAGATCAAATGTTTCTGCTATGTTGCTGTTTTGCACAATGATTTTCTTTATGAGCTTTTTACAGGCCATATAGCAAAATGAGGTGCTAAAGAGCTGATTGCACTGAAAAAGGTCAGACTTTGTTGCAAGTAATTCCAATCACACAGTTTCAGATAAATACATTATAACAGATGGCTCAGTTATGTCGGAATAACACTCCACTCAACGGTTTTTAAAATTTTACTGCCAGAACTACCATGAAGATATCACTTTCTGAACCCCAGAACTCTAAACTCAGGTCCTCATTTATATCACTTACTGAAGCATACAATCTTCGTTTTTTGTTTTTTTTAAACATTGGATATTGCCATTTCATGTAACCCGAATGCTCTTAAAATGTAATATATATTTCACATGCACTCCTGTTACTGTTTTTTTTTTTTGGTTGTCTTTTATTCTGAAATCTTGGGAATAAGATTCTACTTTACTGTACAGTATATGTCTGAAAATATATAAGCTGAAAAACAGAAAATAAAGGTGTGCTTTAAACTAGATCAGATTTAATTGTGGTGACTTAATAAAACAAAACCACAGAAGAAAATCTAGAATTGCATTGTGAATTAATTTGTGTGTTGTGAAATTGTATCCTTGCATACATCATTTAAAAATGTATTGTTCCCATTCACACAGCATACCGAAAGAAAAAAAAAGTGTTTAATATTTCTTACCTTTCTAGTTGTTTCCTTGAAGCAGGATTATACACAGGACTGCTAGCTATTCTGAACAATTTCAAAGGGATAATGTGGAAACAGACTCCAGTTCCTCCTCATTTACATACAATGCAGAATCTAAACCTCTAAATCTTTAATCGTTTGTTAGGACAGACTAGTTTACAAAAAATCCTACCTTACAACTAGTATAATGAGATCTTCCAACACAAAACAGACAGTGTTAACTATTGTAAACATTAACTCCATAGCTCCATTACATTGGGGGGACACTAGGTAGGATTCTTAGAAAGTAAAAAGCAGTTAAAAATGCGAGCAGCAATTCTCCAAATATTTTATTTTAGGTTATGCTATGTAAATGGGAACATATAATAAATCTAAAGTATGTGTTATCCCAATTTGGCTGCAAAATTGTAAATACTTTTTGGATTTTGTCTCATGTTTACTGACACAAGTGACTAGCAATATCCATCCTTCTCTGGGGACAATATGCAGATGTTTCTACAGTGTACAGATGTATAAGGAATCTCAAATGGGCATTTCCATGCACACAAGATTCATGTACCTAAAGAGACCATGTCAGGTCTATAAAGAAACAGACTGTAATACTCACCTCTCCCATGGCCTGTGAATCCTACCTCCCCTCCATTCCAGCACTGCAACCTCTGTCATTCTGTCAACTTCTGTCATAGTCCTCAGCCTATGACACTTCTGGGAATGTTAGGTCCTTGTGGCTCCTTCCTCCGACCCCTACATCACTGCTGAGTCGGAGGAAGGAACCTTGGTGACTTAATAAAACAAAACCACAGAAGAAAATCTAGAATTGCATTGTGAATTAATTTGTGTGTTGTGAAATTGTATCCTTGCATACATCATTTAAAAATGTATTGTTCCCATTCACACAGCATACCGAAAGAAAAAAAGTGTTTAATATTTCTTCAAACCGAAGGGAAGTTAGGAGTCGCAGCCCAATGGAGAGGTAAATGTGTTTTAAAGCTGGCCATACACTGTACAATACACCAGCTGAAATTTGCACAGTGCGTGGCCCTGTTGGCCCCCTTCAGCCTGGCATCCTTTGAGAAGAATGAAAGATCCAGATGGAAAATCTTCAGGTGAACAGTGATGACACCAATCTGCTGCTGTCACCGATAGAGTATTCTGACAGTGACACACCAGCCGCTGTCAAAATACAGAGGACACAGCAGGAGATTTGCGAAACAGCATGGTTGGAGGAATCCGTTCGAAAATATTGCAGTGTGTGGCCAGCTTAACTAGGAGGGCAGAGAGAGAGTGTGAGAGCACATGGAGGTAAACACACACTGTGCATGGGTCAGAGTTTCAACAATTCACAAAATAGGAATCTAGAGAAGCCACCTGATAATCCAGCGCCAGCAACAAACTTCAGTATCTTGCTAGTCGGCTCTGCTGGCTCTCAAAATACCTGAACAATCTGATTGGATGCAGGCATTGTTCAGATATTTTGAGAGCCAGCGGGGCCGACTAGCAAGATACTGAAGCTTGACCCAGTGGGAGATTCCTCCAACCACACAGTTTAGCTTAGATGGAGGAATCTGTTGCACTTTTTCCATCTGACCACAGAAAGCCTGCAGATAATCTATAGGGGTATGGCCAGCTTTAGGAATGAACTTTTGATATACAATAAATGTATGTATTTAATATTTTTATTTGTATGTATGGTTTATGGTGAGAGACATATTTATTATGGCTATCAAGTGTGGGATCTGACAAATTGAGCACTTTATGAATATTTGGAGTACAAAGCGAACATTATATGAGCACTTTATTGCACTAGCCTATCTGCTAAAATGGAGCGTTTCAGAGGTCGGGCTGGTGTGGACGGGCCCTAAAGAAAAAAACAATCAAGATGAAATCTTACATCATCTGATTTTTAAGGAGCACAGCTAAAGGATACCTCTTTTCTAGCTGTCTATGGATCTATCTGTCAATCTATCAGTTTCATCTTCTCACATCTTCTACATAGTTTATCCATCTATCAATCCATTGGTCTATTTGTCCATCCATCTATCTGCCTATCTCACTGCATCCGTTTATCTTTCCAGCTGTCTATTTGCCTGTACGTCTCTCTGTCAATCTCCCACCTTTCGTTTAACAGGCAGACAATAGTTTGATTGAGTGGCAGGCCAGGAAAGGTGAGTGCTGAGCTTGCGCCCCCCTCCTGAACTATACCAGGCCATATCTCCATACCCCTCTCCTTCTGGGTAATGGAAAAATGCAGCCCGGGGCCATTTGCTTTCTGGATGGTTAGGTGGGGAGGGAGGCAGAGATGCAACCAAAGCACTGAGGTTGATGAGAGTTGGACTTCCACCTATGGTGCCTATAGTGGGGCTATAATCTACTTTCTAGACTCAGGATCAGCCCCTCTTCGGACCACAAGTCAGCCACCTCCACCCTCCAAAACCCCTGTGGACATATGGAAGTGGGGATAGGTTTTCTGTACTTGCACTAGTCAGACACTGGCATTCCAGCACCCAATGCCAAGACATGGGGTGGCTCAAATACTGAGAAAGTTCCACAAAAGTTGGGAGGTATGTGAGGTACTTGGTAGAAGGTCCTTTCTCAGTAAATTTCAACAAAGCCCCCACTAAAGAGGCTGCTGATGTATTCCCCAAACTTGTCAATGCTTATCATGTCAGTGTTTACTGTTGCAGTCTGAAAGACAGCGAGCTGATATCTGTATCTGAGAGGAGCAATTCTCTCTATAAACTTCATTGTATACTTGGGGAATCTATAGCATGGAGTCCCTTCTCTAAATCTAATATGCCACCACAGTGCCACAGACCCCCCACCCATGCAGCCACTACAGCACCTATCACAATGCTGCAAACCCCTCCTTCCAATACACCTGTCACAGTGCCACAGACCCCCCACCCATGCAGCCACCACAGCAACCATCACAATACTGCAGACCCCTCCTTCCCATACAGTGCCACAGACGCCCTTCCCATGCAGCCACCACAGCAACCAGCACAATGCTACAGACTACTCCTTCCCATATACCTGCCACAGTGTTGCAGATGCCCTTCCCATGCAGCCACCCCCAATGCCACAGACCTTCTCCCCCCATTTCCATACATTCAAAACAGTGCTACAGTCCCCATGAATGCACCCCACCACAGTCCCCCTACCCATGCAACCATGGCAGTGCTACAGACCTCCCTTCCTTTCCATTCACCCACAACAATGCCACAGTCCTCCCCCCTACCCACCCATGTAGCCACCACAATGCCACAGACTACCCCTCCTACATATTTGTAGTCTATGCCCTCCCAACTGAAGATTCAGGAAAGTGGCGCTGGTGGATATGGATCCAGCGATTTAAGAAGTGATTGGGGTGCATTTTTAAAAATAAAATTCTGGTCTATGTATAAAAAAAGAGCAGGACCCTTGCTCTCTGCGAAAGCAGTGGTCTCTCTGCAGAGGTCTGCCACCCCCAGCAGAAAATAAGTTATTGCACAGGGCAGCTCCTGGCTGAAGGTGAGTATTGCAGCAAAAGCTGTCTTTTTCTGTTTTCTAATTTTAATGGACTTATTTGTATTATTTTTCTCTTTAATTTATGTTTAAATTCCTATGTTTTTAATTAATATTACAGCACATTTTAAAACAGAAATAAATATGTATTGCTCCTTTTAAAACCCGTGTTTATAATTCGTCGTTTTCCTTTGCTGTCGCTACATAACCAATTAGAGTGTGCCGCCCCTGGTGGCCACACAATGGAAGCATGGGAGTTCCCTGGCTGCGTCTTTTACGTCCCGCCGTCCCATGTTACGTACAATACCCTTTGTAGCAGCTGGAACGCACGGAAGTCCGGCTGACAAAGAGACTTCCTGTTCACTGTTCACTAGCTTTATTTTCTCATTTACACCATGTTAGTCAACGCAGCAATACAGCTACCCATATAGGACTCGCACGTCTCTGAAAAAAAATCTGACGGTGATGTGTCGAAAGTGCGAACTTATCGAGTTGTGGGACCGCATTACTTCCGGTTTCCTCAGAACTACGAGGTTTTTACACAAAACATGTTGTGCACGAGCGCCATCCACGGCATTGCCCTATAGACATAGACCACAGCAATAAAGTAATAAAATGATGTAGGATGACAGTAAGCCAGCACGTTCTTTATCTCTGGTGCCCCACTCAATATGGCCGCCGCTTGAGTGGGGCACCTGAGATAAAGAACGCGCTGGCTTACTGTCATCCTACATCATTTTATTACTTTATTGCTGTGTCTATAGGGCAATGCCGTGGATGGCGCTCGTGCACAACATGTTTTGTGTAAAAACCTCGTAGTTCTGAGGAAACCGGAAGTAATGAGGTCCCACAACTCGATAAGTTCGTAGTTTTGATCGATCAACGGCAAAAAAAAATTGAAATAAACACCATTTCCGGAGACAAATCCTCCCTAGGCTGGTCGTTCCTGGAGCTACGCATGCGCAGTGTGATAGAACCGGGTGCGCAGTAAGGACCGCACTGTCACTGGTCTGGAGGTGTGTTCATGGTTACCAGTCTGTGTCAGTTAAAGCCGTGCTGTTAGAAATGTGATTTCACCTTGAAAACGTGCAGATCTTATTGTATGCTGTAACACTAGGTGTCTGTCATTAGAAGAGGAAGCAGAATGGTAACTAATGTCATAGTAGGAAGGCTTCACTTTTAGCAGGCTTGGGCAAACCGGTTATGCACTAAGCCCAGACTCATCATTAATAGTGATAGGCTTGTGCGTGTTCGCAGCTCCACGTGCCGAGCCCGACAGAAAGCTGACAGCACCGCAGCGCCAATCACAGGTACTGAGACATTATCCCGGTCCGCAGCTGCAGAGATCGGGAAATGTCTCCGTGCCTGTGATTGGCGCTGTCAGCTTCCAGGCGGGCTCGGCACGTGGAGCCCGAGCCCATCATTAATCATTAATAGTAACCAGCACATCTGGGAACTTCCCAAAAGGGTATCTAAACCCAAAACCACAAATGTTATCTATTACTGCTTACCAATCCCTAGATGTAGTGATTGCATTGGTTTTAATGTTCCAGGGCTTGTTTTGTCCCCTTTTTTTTTGCACCTGGTGGTCCTGTGAATAACACACCTCGGTGGCCACACTTACTCCTCCACTATATCCATTCACTTTTTTGTGTGTACAGTTCAATTTACAGGAAGTGGCAAGATCAAATCTTCTAAATAAATGAAAACGAATGCAGATGCTATATCTTAGGACTATTAGGACTAGTAATCTTTTTGTAGTGTGCTTTAGATATTCTTTCACCTCTTGCTGACTGGGGTGTGGAGCGTGAGTGACAGCTGGCTCTGCCTATCTAGAGTAGCCGCCCCCGTCAGTTCCGCCAGTCAGCGCTGGCGGATCGGGGAGGGGGGAATCCAGCCCCTCCCCTGTCACGGCAGAGAGCTGTGACAGGATCGAGAGGTGAGAGCACGCCGATATGTGTTCGCTCACCTCCCAATCTACTGAGCCGACCTGTGACAATTTCATTGTCACAGGTCGGCTAGAACTATGAGGTGAGTGAAAAGCGCTCACCTCATAGTTCTCCTTTAATCTTTGGAATAAAGCACGCCTGCATAAAATGCATCTAGAGAAGCACTTCTTGTATCAGCGTCCTGCATTTTATTCTGTATCACACATACAAAAATCTAGAGAATTTAATGAATACAAATAATGCCGGCGTTTTTCTAGAGTTGAACTATACTGAACAAATTGCAAGCAGTAGTTGTGGAGTAATGGTGTATGCACATTAGAGATTGCGTAGGTCAGGGGTAGGCAACCTTGGCACTGCAGCTGTTTTGGAACTACAAGTCCCATGAGGCATTGTAAGACTGACAACTACAGTTACTTTTGGCCATATATCACAGGTGTGATCTGATGAAGGGGGCGTGACCCCAGAAACGCGTCATCACAGCCTACCCTGCTTGTACACAGGCTCGGCTGTGCAGCTGTCTCTGGCTTTTACCTTGGTCCATGTATTCACACACAATGCTTCATACATGTTGACCTTTGTGAGTATGTTTCACATCTATTATTGCTTTTATCTGAAATAAATTTGTCTGCACCAGGAAAGGCGCCTATGTTTGTGTTTTTCCCCAGGTGTGCTACTAATGACCACACACTTTCAGCCATAAAGTGTAGCTATAATCTGAGGCATCTTTTCTTGTGAATGTTTTCTCATTTTCTCAAAAATGAGCCAGATCAAAATGACTGAAGAAGTAGCTGCGCACAGTCTTTTAATAGACCGAGAGGCATGATGTTTATGTAACAGTAGGCCAGTGTGTATACAAATAATAACAGTATTTCTTTGTTTTTCAATGCAGATGCTCACTACATGTCTGTCTCCAGCAGTCTACAAGATGGTGTGTCAGCTTGGGTTTGAGATCCAGGACCATATAGAGATTTTAAATATTTTAGACGAGGACAATCAAGTGTGTTGGGATGCAATATGTAGCAAAGTTTGTCATGCGTCTTCAGGTAAGTTGTATCTTCACATGGTTATCTATGAACAGGTGGGCATTTTTAAACACACCTGACGCTCACCTTCCCTGCCTTGGCGGAGTCTGCATGTTAATAGACGACTCATATTGGTGTCCTTGCCTGCATACCAAATCACTGCTTACTACAGTCCACAGAATGAGCTGGGAAGACCTGACAGTCCACTTAAAAATAGCATAGCTGTGACAGCATTATTGAGAGCGAGAATCACTACCATGTATTTTATCAGTACTCAGGACATCCCAGGGAGTGCCTCAGCCCTGCACAGCCAAGGACCAGGAGATTATTCATGTCTATGTGGGATTGATGTTACCAGGGCCGGTGCAAGGATTTTTGCCTACACAGGCGAAATTTGACGCCCCCATCCACAACGCCACCCCAAAATCCCCATTCACTTGATTTGTGCTCTTTTAAGCTATAGTAGCTCTCGCTGTGGCGTATGCGGTAGGGATGCTCCGATACCACTTTTTTAAGACCGAGTACGAGTATCGATACTTTTTTTCAAGTACTGGCCGATACCAATTACCGATACTTTTCCTTAAAGGGACAGGTCACATTTTTTCTAAAGCAATACAAAATCATGATTTTAGGTCAGTTTCTTAATATTATGAAGAACATGAAATGAACATGAAATAAATATTTATCATGCCATTGCTAACTAAGGCTTGTAAGGGAAAATAGATGAGCACATGTCCAGACTCCAGACCAGAACACTGTATAGTGTGGCACAGCTATATCCAATTCTGTATAACTATAACTGGCTTTATATTATTATTACATTTTTTTATAATATAAAGCCAGGTATGCAGAATTGGATAGTGCGATCCGAACTGCCCCCCGCCCGAACTGCTCCCTGACCCTTTTTTGCCACGTTGATTAGTGCGGTTTCCATACAGCTTTCAATGGAATCGTGCTAATTAGCGCGGTTTTGGGCATTTTGAATTGCGTTTCAGCGCTGAAACACAATTAAAAGCGACCAAAATCACTCTTTTGAAATCAGTGGTTTCTGGATCAGCGCGGAAAACGCACTGGTCCGCAATTGCACTGGTGTGAATGGGGCCTAATACTGATGTGACCTGGGACCAGTGTGGGGAGAAAGAGTTAAAAAAAAAACACAAATATACACCAGTTTAGGACCTGGAGACAAAGGGGGTGAGAGAGTTAAAAAAAAAACCACACACACACACACTGCAGCTTAGGACCGGGACGGGATGGGAGACAGAGGGGGAGGGAGAGTTAAAAACAAACACACGCTCCACTATACAATCGGGAGACAGAGGGGGAAGAGAGAAAACTGTCACCTACCGAGTCCACAGAGGAAGCTTTTCAGACGTGCAGGCACAGCCGCACACAGGGTCACAGGCACAGCAGAGGGAACCTAGGGGCGGAGTCCTGCTCACATGGGGCCGATTGCTCGGAGCCCCATACCGTAGCGGCGGCCACTGACTGACCACTAGGTTTTTTCCGCCCTCAGCCCTTCAACGCCCTCAGGCGGCCGTCTGACTTGCCTTGCGGTAGCGCCGGGCCTGGATGTTACTAAGCAAGACTGGGTAGAGTTTAATCATGGACTTAGCACTTGAGGCCAGAGTTCTGCATTTATCTACATTTCAGCTCAGAGCTTCTAAGTATGTAGTGTACACCAACAGTGTTTCAGGGGAATAGGTAGAAGTAATAATTAGTGCCTGCATTAGAAAATCATATCATTTATTTTTTTTCCGAGATCATTTTTATATTTTATTTTACAATTATAGTGGTTATGTGAATTTATATGTTTAGTGACTTTGTCGAATGTTTACATTGTCATTAGTTTTTTGTATCACGGTGTATCTGTAGCCCATTCGACAAGGACAGAAAGTGGGGTTTTGAGAGCACCAAAGGAACTTACTCCACAAAGAGATTCATATAAAAGAGTTAATTTTAATTACATTCATTAAAAACAAAGGCTAGATATACAATCCAAATTAAAATCAGCTAATTAGATAGCTCCCTGTGCGCTCTCTCCATATGTACCCTTCCTACAGCATGATTGTATCATAACAAGATAAGTGCATAGTTTAGGAAACAATCTGATAATACAGACGATCAAGGATAAGGGATAACAATTCCTTAGAAGCTTAAATGCTGTATGGAGTTGGTGGAGGTTCATAAATGGAGGAGCTGGTACGATGTTTTACGCACCCAGGCGCTTCTTCAGGTACAGGAGGTATCAATTTATGTGCTCTGGTGTGTATATGTGTCTGGGTGGGTCTGGTCGAGCTACGCCCCTGCGTAGTCCCCCCTAAAAATAGGAGGGGTACTATGTTGGTCAATTCCCAATATTGAGTTTTAGGGGTAAGAGAAAGGAAGGAAGAGACAACAACAACGAGGTGTTTGAGTCAATCAGGCTGATGGCCACACAGTTTTAGGAGACGAAAAAACGGAAAAGGCATGGACCCAGCAGAAGTTTCTGTCTGCTTGTCTTCCAAAATTAGGTCCTCCGATTACCCCTACGCCACCCACATCTACTACCGCTGCCTAACTGCCGCTGCCTAACTGCTCGGTCCATGCCTTTTCCGTTTTTTCGTCTCCTAAAACTGTGTGGCCATCAGCCTGATTGACTCAAACACCTCGTTGTTGTTGTCTCTTCCTTCCTTTCTCTTACCCCTAAAACTCAATATTGGGAATTGACCAACATAGTACCCCTCCTATTTTTAGGGGGGACTACGCAGGGGCGTAGCTCGACCAGACCCGCCCAGACACATATACACACCAGAGCACATAAATTGATACCTCCTGTACCTGAAGAAGCGCCTGGGTGCGCGAAACGTCGTACCAGCTCCTCCATTTATGAACCTCCACCAACTCCATACAGCATTTAAGCTTCTAAGGAATTGTTATCCCTTATCCTTGATCGTCTGTATTATCAGATTGTTTCCTAAACTATGCACTTATCTTGTTATGATACAATCATGCTGTAGGAAGGGTACATATGGAGAGAGCGCACAGGGAGCTATCTAATTAGCTGATTTTAATTTGGATTGTATATCTAGCCTTTGTTTTTAATGAATGTAATTAAAATTAACTCTTTTATATGAATCTCTTTGTGGAGTAAGTTCCTTTGGTGCTCTCAAAACCCCACTTTCTGTCCTTGTCGAATTTAAATTCTAGGGGTGTGGCACCTACTATTCGGACCCAGATCGAAAACCATCGTCTATATTTACTGTATCTGCAGCCCAGCAGAAGTGGATTTTTCTCATAAAACATATTTACCCTGTTCCTTTGCTCCTGAAGGTAGACACTTGCTACAACCCTACAACTCTGGCACAGCTGTCATGTTTTCGGCAGATTATTATAGTGACTCTCTTGCCTGCCAAAGCTTGATGAGTTCTCAACCTTTGATTACAGCTCTGTCACTAAGGTCCGTTTTTCGCAGGCAATCTTCCAGGGTCTTCTTTATTCAACCCAAACCTGAAGACATTCTACTCAAGGAATGGAAATACCCTTTTAATCCTTTTTTGCTCCCTACGCATATTAAAATTTTCTACAAATTTTTCTGATGATGTAGTCTATAAATTGTTTATCTCTTTCCTGATAGAAACCCCTATGTCTCGCCTCAGGGCAGGTTCACACCATTTTCCGGGCCAGATCTGGTCCAGAAAATGGTGTGAACCTGCCCGCAGTTCCAGTGCATTCCAGACCAGATATGAGATATGCAGTATTTTTCTGGTCTGGTCTGGAACGGACTGCGCTGGTGTGAACAGAGGCCAGAAATAGCATAGGGATACACTAGGATGCATTTTTGGTCCGGAAACAATCTGGTCTGGTCTGCGGATGAGCTGAATGTGGTGTGAATGGGCACTTAACAAGGATATTATCCTGTTTCAGCTTTGCACTTAGCACCCCCTTACTCTTTGCCTCTGTGAATTCTCAAATTAATGATATTCTCCTTTTTAAGGTGCTTCCCTTGACCCAGTTCCAAACCTTGTCCCTTAAGGAGGCAGTACCTGCTTGTCTCTCTCCCTAGGCAGCATGATCCATTTGTGTTGTGAGATCAAACTTTCCCTTCCCTGGTTACTTTGTTCTTGCCTGGTATCCTTAGGTCAGTCCTGCTTCTCTAGTGATGGACTTTCACAACAGACTCGAGCCTCTCAGTTTCATCCCATTCATCCCTGCTTCTAAAAATCCCAGGTTTCCTGGCTATTTATACATCTCTCTTCTATTAGTCCCCTCCATCACAGTAGTCATCCTGTACAATTCAAATAACCCATTTCTATGCTGGAGAGAATGTCTGCAATGGTATTCTTCTCAGCTAACATCAAGTAGTTCTGGACAGGGTTGATAGGATCTTTTTCAGTACGAATTCCACCTGATCTACAAGAATTAGGGTACACATGCCATTAATATAATGGCATCTCCCCACAACTAAAAGGTCCATAGGATTGTAACCCACTTTATGGAGCTCCAGGAGCTCTTATTTATCTGTATATGCCTTCCCTATTCTGAAGATTCTTGGCTGCTCAGAAAGATGAAGCTAGATTGAGTCAACACCATTCTTTAAGATTAGCCAGACCTCCTGTCCCAAGGGCCCTTATTCAATCCTTTTCAGACACTGGCTTTATGAAGCCAAGGTGCTAAGGGAGCAAGGGCTTTAAGAAGCTGTATTTACCACAGTGCTTTAGGCTTGCAAGCCCTCATTTCCTGATGTCTAACTTTGTCAGGCCTTCTTCCAGTGGCATGCTTCCACAACCTTCAGGTCCTTGTATCTGAGCTTCCTGTAATCAGGTCTTAATAATCACTGGTTTTAAGCACCATTTAGGGACAGGCCCTTACACATTACCATAGCCTTTAGTTTGTGAACAATTTGTTTTTTGGTTTTCTACCTTTCTTTGTACTGCTAGCCACTTCTGGACTTTCACTTCTGTGCAGAAGGTTCTACTCCACAAGAGGAGGAGCATGGTTTTCAACTAGTTGGTGTTAATGCTACTAAGGGCATGGTTTATACTCCCAGAGGCTGCTGTGGCCCCTTTACTTACCGTAGTCCTTCAGAAAATGATTTTACAGTGACTACAAAAAAGAAACTTTTTTTCCATTGCATAATATTCATGATATTCAAAATTCCTAAATTAGGGATCTTCCTTTTATTTGGGAGAGTTGTATTAAATCTCTAAAAATCTTGCTCTCAGATTGTTTATTGACCAGCAAAATGACTAGCAAAATACTTGTATATTACTTAGCAATCATATACTGTTATCTGTTTATTTTTAAACTTTCTGAACAGTAGGTTTCTGGTTAGCTGACAAATATGCCCTTATTTTATTGCTATAATGTAAAACTATTCATTTTATTGGTGACTTGCTCTCAGGTTTTATCTTTTCCCACAGAAAAAGGACTGGCTTATGCTGAAAGTGTCAGGCAGCTAGGACCCCTATGTGAAGCTGTGCATTCATATTTCATGTCTTTGCCAAATGAGAAGTTTGAAGAAACATTTAGAGAGCACTTTCACTGGACAAACAATAAAGAGGTATGAGGAAACTTTTAATTTAAATCATTTTTAATAAGTTTAACTTGGAAAGTTTTTGTTTTCATCTGGTACACACAAGTGGCAAAAGTGAGGATACATTACTTTGCTGCTCTTCATGTGGACTGCATGGGTGGATTTTCCCAACACTGCAGTCCTTGTCCGTCAGGGTAAGCCCCCAACCGTGGAAGTATAACATGGACTTGACATGGGGATGTTTGTATGAACACTGAATGCCTTCTCTGTCTACTGAGGCTAAGTGGTTAGATACCCCCTGACAACCCCTATGCCTCACTTCTGGCACACACTACCTCAAAAATAAAAATATTACGAAATGTGTCTGTAATAAACATTACCATGTTTTACATTGATTGCTGAAAATAACTGTCACATATTTGATTTATAACAATACTTGTAAATATATGAAGTACCAGAATGTAAATCTGTTAAATGTCACAGTTACTCCACAACACGGCCTGCATTTTGTGACCCATTCTTAAAATGCAGGCCAAGGTGTGCATTCTATGGGGGGAATTTATCAAAACTGGAGCAGATTTGCACTAAAACCAAGCAGCTTCCCAATCTCATTTTCAAATCTTACCTGAGCAAATGGAAGAGGGATGCTGATTGGTTGCCATGGGCAACTGCTCCAGATTCTGCCTGCTCCATTATTGATAAATTCCCCCCTACGTGTTTAAAATAGCAAAGATTATTCTGTGATTGGAGTGGAGGTCGGCTACGTGACTTTTGCTTTAGAGTCCCAGAGCAAGTGGAGCACAACGCACATTTGTAAAGCACACCACTAGGCTTTATCAATGAGAAGCTCATTTTATTTTGTTGATTTTTTTTTTTTTTTTTTTAGACCATACCATTACTTTATGAATGGAACCCTCTAAAACTGAACTTTAGGTAAACCGCTACACCCCCTCCCCACTGAAATACATATATGGAAGTTGTTCTACATGGCAAAAAAATTCTATTTCTATCCACCCAGTCTTTAAATGAATTATTTAAATACTCATTGCCTCAAAAATAAGACATTAATGCTCAGAAAGGTCACTGTTCATCTATCCCATGTGTACTGTAAGTCAGGGACGTGCGGTCAGGGGAGGCAGGTGAGGCAGAGCCTCACCTAGAATTATGGAGGAAAAAGCTGTCAGATTCATGTCTGAAGCTGACAGCTTTTTCTCCATTCAGATCGGCACCTAACAGGTTACCCAGCAGGGAAAGCCTCCCCGCTGTGTAACCTGTCACGGAGCCTCAGCGGTGAGGAGCAAGTGAGGGACAGGGAGGCTCCTCCCTGTCTCCTCCCTTCCTCCTTTACACTAGCATGGGGGTGGGGCTTCGTCCTGTGGGGGCGGAGCTGCGGCCAGCATGAGGCGGAGCTTTGTCCGGCTAGGCGGGGCTTCGCGGGGCTGGGGAATGCCTCACCCCAAGCAAGAGGTACTGCACGTCACTGCTGTAAGTCCATGATGCTCGCTTTCAAAATTAATAGGTTTATTCAAGAAAGGACTGGATTAAAAAAGGACTTACAGACATCAAAAGCAATCTTATTGTTTTCTGCATGCTCAATGCTTAGTCATAAGGTTCGAGCAGACACCCTCTGTGTGAAAAATCTTAACATTGCTTTTGACTTCTGTACGTAGTGCCTCCAGCTTGTATAAATAAGCCAATTAATCAGGCATTGTTGACCTGTCTATATGATGTGATAACAGCCAGGCAACTAGCATTTTCAGAGGCAGGTCTACAGTGACACCCCCCTTGGTTCTGTCATACAAGATTTTTCTTTAGCCTTATTGGACAAATCGAAGCATATCTAAACCCAAACACAAAAATGTGGAGGAGCAGTATAGTCACCCTAGGCTACTCTCCTGATTTAGACTACAACCCCTCCCCCCTTTATCCTCACTTCCCAGTGGTCAATGGTATAGATCATAGGGAAACTCCAAACTTTTACACTATTACTAGAACAGAGAGAGGGTCAGGAGAAGAACTCCGTAATAGCTGTCATATGTGTGATTTTTATTTATTTTTGCCCTCTGATCCTGTCAAATCTCTGGGAAAGGAAGGGGGAATTCTCCAACAGGGGCAAGGAAAAATATCAAGTGAACATAAACCAGCACAATTCAAGATTTGTAATTTGATTACCCAAAAAGCTAAATTATGGATATTCCTTTAAACTTTATTTGGTGGTACCAAAAATATCAACTAAAGTGATTGATTGCTTCATTCGTTTTATTAATAGTTCAAGTCTAACTGCAGACAAAACAATATCAGTATTTGAAAAAGTTTGTCCCTGTTGCAAAGATTCCCCCTTCACTTCCTGTCCCAGTGACCATACAAGCATCGAAGGGAAATAGTTATGATTAGGTATGCACCGATACCAAGTACCATACTTGGTACAAGTACAGATACTTCTCCAACTCCAAGACTAGACTAGAGACAAACTCAAAAGTTAGGAGGCAGCTGTCATTTGTAAGGAGCACACGGAGCTTCTGGGATTTGTACATCTCTGTTTTAATGTATGATTTTGTTTTTATAGGCATATATAAGGGATGCAGCAATACCAGTTTTGCGAGTACGAGTACTGATACTTGCCCAAGTACTCACAGATACAAGTACTGATACATTTTTGTTTATTGTCATGTGACAGTTTTTCTAAAACAATACAGACTAATGATTTCAGGACAGTGGTAGAGCACCAGAGCCAGGTCCCAGCTGCAACCGCTGCAACCCTGGTAGTTCTCATGAAAATGCCAAGAATCAGCACTGGTATCTGAACTGGTATCGGTGCATTCCTAGTTATTATACAGGATTTATATAGTGCCAACAGTTTGCTCAGCGCTTTACAATATAAGGAGGACATTACAGTTACAATACAAGCCAAGACAAAATGGTAAGGAGTGCCCTGCCCGTGAGAGCTTACAATTGTTTTGTCTAGACTTCTCCCCTAGTCATGATAAAACTTCACTGTCACTACATGTTTAATTTGTAGCCCTGTCTAATAATAGACATTTATCATATGCAAATATATTATTCTCAGTTGTTCCTCAGTGTACCTGCTGTACTAAAAATCATGGATGGAACAAAGATCTCCCTACTGTTGATGAAGATGACATCTTGTTTAGAGCGTGCCCTAGGAGATGTAAGTAAGGAGCTACTTAGAACATTAACAAGCATGACAAACATTTTTCTGAGATATTTTTTTACTCTGTGTACTTTTCAAGTGCAGCTGCATGCAATCAAATGTATCCCAGTATGCTTTCACATATGGAAGATCCTTTTTGGAATCTGGTTCAGACTTTAAATGTATGTTTAAATGTATTCAGGGAGAATACATTTAAACTGTATGTAAAAAGTGTGGGGATTGAACCAAGAACCCCAGATCTAACAGGCCAGGAAGTGAACCACGTGGTCATTGTGCTGCCCCCAACATGATTTTTGCTTGTGGGTGCAAACCACAATTAACAGAAAAGCAGGCAAACTTGAGGAGACTATAAAATCTCTATTTAGATAATGTCTTAAAAGAGAACTATGGGCCAACCTTTTTTGGCCATAGTTCTCTTTTAGTATCACAGGAGGACATATAATAATGTCCTCCTGTGACCCAAAACTCAGCATATAGCGGGCTATTGCCCGTTATATGCTGACAGCGCAGAGAAGCACTGCAGCCGGGCCGGAGCCTGACAGTATTGTCAGGATCAACCCTGCTACCTGGTTGACATCTAACTCTGCCCGCCCCTTCCCTGTCTGTTCCTCCAGTCAGCGCTGGAGGAACGGAGAGGGGATGGGGGAATCCCTGCGGCGAGTGGTGACTGTCATCTGCAGGGAGATAATCTGGAACTCAGCGATCAGCCGTATGTTATCGCTCAGTTCCCGATCAATAGAGCCGTCGTGACTGCTTCAGTGTCACACGTCGGCTCTAATTATGGGTGAGTGTATTTCACTCTCCCCATAATTCTCCTTTTAAGTGGACCTAAACTCATCTTCCCTTCAGAAATGCAATGTCCATGAGCTCCCTCGCCTGCACCAAGTCTTTTGCCGACTTCATCCACAGTTCAGTTTACAATGTCAATAACATGGCAGACAGGTAGAGACCTTTATTACAGAAAAGACTCTGTGGGGAATTTATCAAAACTGGAGCAGACAAAATCTGGAGCAGTTGTGCATGGCAAGCAATCAGCTTCTCTTTTCAGTTTGTTCAGCTAAGATTTGAACATGAAAGAAAGAAGCTGATTGGTTGCCATGCACAGCTGCTCCAGTTTTGATACATTCCCTTCATAGTATGTCTCTTTTGCAATAAAAAGCTTGCCTGGCCAACCTTTTTAAATTTCTAATCAAAAATGTACTTTAAATGGTCACAAATTCAAAGATACACACCTTTAACCAGTGATCAATCATCCATAATGTAACCCAGGCAGGAACTTAGGACCTGGTGGATATATAGGGGGCCCAGGTAAACCAGGGGGGGATAATACAATTGGTTAGAGGTGTGCACCTGCCTGTCATTTCACAATAGAAGATGCTTTTTCAGGCAGTTGGCGTCTAATGGAGCCATGCACGTACAGACAATGCAAACGGGGTGGCTTCTCTTTGCCTATTGCAATCCATGTAAATGTCAATCGAAGGGATAAGGGGCCAATGTTTTTTAAACATATTTACATATCTTCGATTAGCTCTTTCCCAAAGGATACATGATCTTTTTTACATAATTTACAGTGATAAAGCTGCATAGGAGTGAGTGAAGGTAATAGATAAGATATAATTTCTCTATCTATAGCTTATAGCCTATAGCTTTCATGTTGGTTTTCTTGTATGTATACCCTATTAACGCTTCAAAATCTTTACATTTGTGGGGAAACCACAACTCAGAATGAGCAAGATTGAACTTGTGAATGTTTTGCTCATCTCATTACCATTTCACAGCAGATGTATCTATGGTGCAGTAAAAGGGGAACCTATTTAGTACAAAAATAGGATCCACCAACACTCAGTAATGTTAAAACAACTTTTTCTCGTGTCATTCAAGCAATTATTAAAAAAATGTAATTGAAAGTTCTGTTATCCACTTGAATTGTTTATTTGACTTTGTAGGTGTATTTAACAGTTGGAAAAGACTGCCCCTTCTTACTGAGGGACCTGCTTGCATCAGAAGAGCTAGCAACAATCTTTAGTAAATCTATTGTAAGTCATTACATTTTCCCAGTTAACGAACTTCTACAAATAATTTAAACCAGCGCTCCCTTTTACACTCATCCTTTATTACACCAGCCATGCTGATCTTATTATTTTACAGAAAGCACATTTAAATGTTTTGGTGTTATTTTTACATACTGTAGCTCTCTTTTATATAGTGTATGTTACAGTAACCTGGCATTTACACCCATAAAATGAATGTATTGTTTTATTAATGTATCTAAAGCTCAAACCTTTTTTTTCCTTTTTGAGCACATGACTCTCTGTTTTTACAGCAGATGGGTAGTCGCACGGCAGCAGTACAGGGCCTGAAACATTGCTGTAAATCACTGTTTTACAGGATACCTGTGGGCCGACCAGGTATAAAATATGTATACTTAGATTGTTCCTAGCTGAACCAATGCTTACATTTTTGTACCTGGCATTCAGCTTTAAAAGAAAAGTAAAGCCAAACTTTTTATAAACATTTTTTATTACACTTCTTTTGGGTCACAGGAGTACATTTGCTAATGTACTCTGCTGACCAAAAGTCGAGGTCATAGAGGGCTAATAGCCACTATCAGCTGGCGGGGTAGAGGAGCACCAGTTTCATAATGCCAGACTTGTGTGTAGTTTTTTATAGTTTGTTTTTGCCTTTTAAATTAAGTTGTACATAACCATTTGCTTCCTCTAAAACAGGGGTGCCCACAATTATTTGTGTTTAAGATCTACTTTTCAAATGACGAGCGACATGAGATCTACCAACAAAAAAAAAAACCTCCCTCGCTCTCTCTCTCCTGGCTGTCTCTCTTTGCTCTCCTGGGTGTCTCTCCTTGCTCTCTCTGCTGGCTGTCTCTCCTTGCTCTCTCTGCTGGCTGTCTCTCCTTGCTCATCCTCCTGGCTGTCTCTCCTTGCTCATCCTCCTGGCTGTCTCTCCTTGCTCATCCTCCTGGCTGTCTCTCCTTGCTCATCCTCCTGGCTGTCTCTCCTTGCTCCGCCTCCTGGCTGTCTCTCCTTGCTCATCCTCCTGGCTGTCTCTCCTTGCTCATCCTCCTGTCGGTCTTTTCTTGCGCTCTCTTTCTCCTGGCTGTCCTCTCTCTCTCCTCTCTCTCTCTCTCTCCTGGCTGTCTCTCCTTGCTCTCCTGGCTGTCTCTCCTTGCTCATCCTCCTGTCTGTCTCTCCTCTCTCGCCTGGCTGTCTTTCCTCGCTCTCTCCTGGCTGTCATTCCTCGCTCTCTCCTGGCTGTCATTCCTCGTTTTCTCTTCTTGCTCTCTCCCCTGGCTGTCTCTCCTTTCTGTCTTTCCTGGCTGTCTCTCCTTGCTCTCTCTCCTGTCTGTCTCTCCCCGCTCTCTCTCCTGGTCCACCTTGCTGTATTTTGCAAACAGTGCAGGGCACCAGGCTGTGTAAACGAATATTCTTTGATGTAATACATAGCACTTCAACCACCAGTATCCACCAGAAAGGTGTCCGAGAGCTTGGCTCAGCAGACTCAGGCTAATAGGTGTGTGCACAGCGAAATAAATATACCAAAATGGAATAAAGGGGCCGCCATTCACACCCTTCGTGATCTACCTTCATCAGCTTTGAGAGCTACTAGTAGATCACAATCTACCTAATGGGCACCCCTGCTCTAAAACCTCTTACTTTTTTCCAACCAGATGGATGTCCTGAGGGTTTTTCTTGGTTCTCCAGAAAGTCTGAACCTCCGTAACATTTTGTGGCATGGATTTGCATCACCTCATGAAATTCCTCCTAAGTAAGGGAAAATATACAGTAGAACTGGTCTAATAAATATAATCGGTGGGAAAATGTTTTCCAAATAAGGAAAACATATTGCAGGGAAAATATGGTAGCTGTAAAACAGCTGCAATGTTGTAGTGATATTTTACATTTGTTGGCAAATTCTGTACACTAAAGATAAACTAAAATGGGTTTGAGTCAGATTTTTCAGTTTTTTATTTATTTTAAGATTTTAAAATGCTTTTTTGATTTAGTTTTTACTGTTGCTGGTTTACTTGTTTAAAAAAGTAAATGTTTAATACATGAGTAACAGTGAAGCAAGACACATTATAAGTATATGTATAGCCGAAACCTTTTTTCATTTTGGATAGAGTAGGAAAGTGTTTAACCCCTGTCAGTTTATTCTTTGCTGTCTGTGTACCATTGGGGAAACTTCCCTTCACTTCCAGTCCCAGAGATGCAACAAGAAGTTAGAAAAAAAAGCACACGAGAATAGTACAGACAGCGCTCTCGGATTAGGCCAGGGGAATAGGATACTGTAGCTCTACCTCGCCTGCAGCCCTGGAAGACAGGAGGAGTACCTGCACTAGTGGAACCAAAGAACAAACGTGAGGGCGCAAGGCTAAAGGGGCTATAAAACTAAGTTAAACATAGTGAGAAAAGCGAAAGGAGATGGAACACTTACTTTGAGTGGGTCTCGGGACCGGATGGATGTAGAGCAGTGGAGGAGATTGTGAAGTCCAACGTATACAATCAATGAAGGCTGGTATGTTGCCTAGGGTAGCTCATCTCAGGGAAGAAAGAGGAGAGGGGTGGACAGGGGTGCGGGTGATGACACACACAGTGTGTCCGTGTCCCCGCTAATGTAATGTAAAGTGCCAGCGATGTGAGAACTGACGTCTGGCTGGGCAGCTGTGGCTGCAGCTGCGGGTGGAAGAACTCGAACTGTGAATGAACGTGACTGGACCAGTGCCTGTACCGTGGTGGTGTTGTGGGGTGGCAAAACGGCCGGGATAGTAGTAAGGTGAGGAGGGATCGGGTGTGTGTCATCACCCGCACCCCTGTCCACCCTTCTCCTCTTTCTTCCCTGAGATGAGCTACCCTAGGCAACATACCAGCCTTCATTGATTGTATACGTTGGACTTCACAATCTCCTCCACTGCTCTACATCCATCCGGTCCCGAGACCCACTCAAAGTAAGTGTTCCATCTCCTTTCGATTTTCTCACTATGTTTAACTTAGTTTTATAGCCCCTTTAGCCTTGCGCCCTCACGTTTGTTCTTTGGTTAACAAGAAGTTAGAGGAAATCTTTGAAAGTGAGGCAGATTTCCCTCCAAGAAAGTTGTCTTCGTAACAAGTGCAACCATTGCGTGATTTCCTTTTACCTCTTGTTCTGAAAGCAGCTTTAACATTTTGGATTCCCCTTTGTTTTATATTAATGGTCACCAGTACAAATATAGTGATGAAGCTTGCCAGCAGGACCACTCACAAACATAGAACTTGGCATAGGGTCTAACCCTTCCTCACTCTATCCAAAACTAATAAAAGGTAAAATCTTTTTTTTCTTTCAGTTTTGCTTAGAGATGCATTTGTAATCATGCTTACATAGACTCCTTACTGCACATTCTCAGTCAGCGCTACAATCAAAGACAGGGCAAGTTCCACACATGGAAATTCCCTTCTATAGCCAGCATAAGAGAGTGACTGCTTTGTGAATCGTGTACTCGGGGTCCCAACCAGTAAAGGAGCGAAATCAAGCCAGCTCCGCTCTCCGGCATGCCCTTGTGTGCCCTTGTGGCTCGTTCCTGTGATAGACTACAATCTCAAAACAAGTAAATAAACTAAACGTGAGATTGTAGCCCATCATGGGAGTGAGCTTGGAGCAGTATCTAATTTACTACACACACAGTCACCATGGGTAACAAAAGTAGCCACTCTCCAGAAGGAAGGACAGTGTCAGCATGAATTCAGAGATGATTTGAGGACCTACAGCTGAGTAATACACAAATTACATTTTTGTTAATAGTTAAGGTACTTGAAAGCATTCTTTAATTCCTGAGTTTAGTGTTTTGTTATTAAGGTTTCTGTGGTTTGATTTTGCACACTGCTAATTTTTTTTGATTTAGTATTGTTCTTTTCATGGCGTTGCTACACTGCTATTTATATAATTGATTTGTGTAATGAAGTTTATATTGGAGAAATGATGGTGGGGCTGCTTTGCTAGATTAAGTGTGGAGTATTTAGATTAAATTGCAGGAAATAAAGCATCAAATTATTTTGTATCATAAGTTGAGGAGTTTTAGCTCTAAGTATCTGCTAATTATTATGTAAAATATCATCTTACTTTTTTTCTGACTTTACATACTATTAATCTTTCTCCTGTTTTGTCATACTATGATGTTTTGAATTTAAAAAAAACACTTATTTCTTCAGGTATTGTTCTGTGCTCCTCCTGTTTACAGCAGGCCTGGGACAGATCCTGCAGGCTCACCACTCTAACTCTTTAACATCACTTGTCCATCGCCCTAACTTTGTTTTTCACAGTGCAGAGGGATTACAAGTTTTTCCAGGTATGTTTTCAGAGAAACACTTTGCATTGCTGCCATACCAAAATAGATATTTTTGCTTAAAGTAAACAGGAATGGCTAGGGGTTCATTCACACCACAATGTTGTGAGTGTTGACTTGCATTGCTGGGTGATTAAAAAGCCCATTCAAATGACATTGGAAATCATTTATATCTATTTACTTTATGTAGATCTTGATGATGGAATACTGTCTTTCTCTGAAAAGTTAGTGGAAGAATCCCAGTTTGTCTTGGCTAATATGGTACCCTACTGGAAGGAGGCCATTACAGCCTTCAGACAAGTCAGGTAAAAGAGCTCAGTGTATTATGACATTATTACCACATGTTACATTCTTGAAGCATTTTTATATTAGAGAGAGAATAAAAAAGGAAAGGATTGGTTCAGGGAGTTCACAGACGTCACATATGATAGTTGACTGTTTTATTACTAGTTCTACAGTCTCCTTACACGGGGATAATTTAGTGCATCCAAGTTGATTAGATGTTATTTTAAATAGTATATCAGACCAATAAAGCCGACCTTTACCCCCTCACTAAAAATCACATCAACATGCAGCTCTGTCTGCTGATATGAAATCATCTTATGTTAAATAAACATATTTTTCTTACAATTACAGTTTTTCCACTTCCTGGTCCTCTTAGGCATCAGTGATGTAGCCCATGCCTAAGAGATGCATCCTGGAAAAGTTGCATCATCAGTGCATTAATCAGAAATCTAATTTTAAGGTGCCAAATCTCGTGAGACCTCAGGGAAAGGTGTTTTGGCTTTTTTTTTTCCTTTCCTGAGATTATGTGCATGGTCACATATCCTACTCACATGTGCCAGAGTTCCAGTTAATTGAGATGGATTTATCTTCCCTCAGTAAAAATGGCCGCTGTGAGAAGAATGGGGGGGGGGAAAGAACAATAAGGTATGCAAAGAATAAAAGGCCAGCAATTATCTAGAAGTATGTGTTTGTAGATTGCCACTACTAAACATTTCTTAAGGTGTCTTTGTTGTCATTTTAAAGATATGAGTAATGTTCCACTTTAATTTTATTTTAGCCCATGCAGCAACTTTTCTGCAGCTTGTGCTGAAATTGCTGTGAGTGAGAGGAGGGAAAAACGAACAAACTTTCCCCGTGATCATTGTGGATAATCATGTTAATTATGTGATTGGCTAGCACCAATTAACTCTTAAGGTTCCCCAGTGGCACTTTGCAGCTCGAGCCAAAAGATCAGAGTGATTGATGGACTGTAGAGTTGCACTGCAAGGAAAATTCTATTAACAGCTCATTACACAGGGACCTGTCTGGAAGGAAGTTGATTCACAGTACGGCTGTTGGGAAAAGCTAAAGACAACCACGAAAATAGTATTCTTAGATGGGGGTTTAGATTTTTCCTTAAACGCTACAATAGAGCTTTGGATTAGGCAACGCCAGTAATATTCAGTAGTTACGTTTGGTTTAATATTATTGCTTATTACCTTCACCATTTATTTATCATTTTCCCTGTCATTTACTCCATTTAGGTATGCAGACTGTGCCATACTAATACTTATACAGCTTGAAACTGGTCTGAGACTCATCTTTACCACTGTTAATAACTGTCCAGATCGGCTGCTCACTGCTGAAGTTAGTGTATTTTCATTTCAATAATGTTACTTACAATTCATTGTTTTATGTGGCTTAACAAATATGCCAGTTGCTAAGACCATAGTTGAATAAACAAACATTATCACACACACCATAAATTAGGCTATGTATGTACTTCTGTCAGAAGCCAAAATGTAGTCTACTCTGTTGTGTTTCCAAATACTAAGCTTTCTTGATTTTTTTGCAGCCCACGTGCCTACAATTGTGGACACCTAATGCAACATATTTTGCATATAATTGTTTCTATGTGCCTTGAAACAGGGACACATACAATAACTCATCAGAAGCATATTACCGATTGGTACACCACTGTTTCTAACCAGCAAGGGATGGACATGTATTTATAATAACATTATTTCATAATAAGCCTCTCAAAAATGACTTTGTGTCTTTCTTTTTGCATCTTAGATGACAACTCCAGGCAAGCAGACAAATACATAGTTGAAATACATACATTTGTGTTGACAATAAAACACTGTTGCTTTTTACTTATCTCTACTGCAGGACCCATGAGTGCCTCTATAATTATTTTGGATTATATTTTACTGTTCTATACGCCAGAAAAGGTTTTAATTCTGTACAGCAAATGTTATTGTTTTTATAGTTCTGCCACAATGTTCAGCTAGGAAGATCACTCTACTACCGCTTGGTTCTGCTTTACTTTGTCCTGGATCACTGGAGGTAGGAAGGTTTCCTATGAAGCTGTATCTCTGAGTCGGGAAATTTGTCACCAGCCAGGCTGTACAGTGTGGCAAAGGTGTAAAAGCCACATCTTTTTTACTGTACAGAATTAGAAATCCCTTGCAGTAAAACATTATCATGTATATTTCAACTGTGTACTTTGCCATTTTTGTGCAGTTGTCTGCAATTTAACACCACAGGTGGGGTTGGGTAAAAAGTTGTCGAAGGTATACAAGTCTGTCCACATCATTGTGCTGTGGGAACGTGCGTTGATGTGCTGTGGTTACACTTATTTTGAATGGCATCTCAACACACCTGCCTGCCACACCTGCCATGGTGAAGCACTACCGTTTTCCTGCGGTTGTCTGCAATTTAACATCACAGTTGGGGTTGGGTAAAAAGTTGTCGAAGGCATATAACATTTCACAGCACATCAGTGCACTGATACAAACAATGCTGCAGGTACAGTTTACAATTCATTTTGGTGCATTAGGTAGACCATTCAAATGAACTCACATTAACGTGTGTATGTTAAATGCACTGCATTGGATCATCTTAATGTAAATGGCACCCAAAGGTTTGGTGGTTTTTTGTGGTCTACATACTATCTGATATGTATTTTCATGCAAATAGTGAAATTTTATTTGTCATAGTTACTATTTTTTACATTCTACTTTTTTGTTTCTTTTTCTCCCCCAAGTCTAACATTCTTTACACAACCTTCGACGAGGTAAGTATTGTCATTATTTATGTTTCCACTAACTTTATGTGCAATAGATACAGTAATAGTGAGCTTTTTCTTTTCTGCTCTGTTTATGGATGGATAAAGATTTTATAGGTAATGTAAAACTGGTTGGACCAAGTTCCTATCTAGTAGATAAGTATATGTTCATACTAGATCAAATACACCATTATACTTCTTTTTGTCATGTATTTAAGTTTAATTTCAAATTGTTTAATAACTTTGACCATATACTGATAATTATGAACAGTAACCTTTTTTAACTGGCTTATTGGTATATGTATATTCTCTGATTTCAGCCCTGATGAAGGGGGCTTGTTCTGGTCTCTGAAACGTGTTGGCAACATAAATAGCATGTACTGGACTGTTTTAAAGCCCAATGAAATGCTTATGATTTATAATGTTTATTCATTGCAGGCCTTTAAATACCGCCAACAATTTACGCAGCGCTTTAAACACAGAACATTCACATTAGCCCCTGCCCTCAAGGAACTTACAATCTAAGGTCCCTTCTGCGCACGCGTACAGGGCCAATTTAGACAGGAGCCTATTAACCTTCTAGCATGTCTTTGTAATGGGGGGAGGGAAACCAGAGTACCCAGAGGATACCCACACAAGTACAGGAAGAACATGCAAAATCCTTGCAAATAGTTTCCTAACCAGGATGTGCCCAGGCTGCATATACAGTTATAAATCTAATCTTATTTAACCGTTTTTTTTACATTTGTAAGTGTTATAGCATGGAACGGCATGTGCGACTCTCTAATGCAGAGCGGCAGCCAGGCTCTCCCATGCTCCAAAACACCCCCAGTGCACCAATTAACAGCACTCTTGCTACCTGAGCAGAGCTGTTGATTGGTGCATTGGTGTTATTGGATTCCATTCTGTCAGTGTTGGTGCTCCTTTGTACTTCTGGTTATATTCCATAGTGTTCTGTTGGGACCTTCTGTAAGTGTGAGCAGCACTCATAGTGTTTAAACATTCTATGACACACTGAACTCCACATAAATCTTGAAAGTGAACTCGAAGTCAGCTATGGAATCTTTAATATTTTTTCCTCACAGATTCCCTTTGAGGATAAGCTTCAGAAAAGATTTTAATTACACAGTTAAGACATACTGGATGTAACCTGCCCTGTCTTCTATGAAACCTGTAGCTAAGTCATGGGATCCATGCATCCCAGCCATACAATAAATCAAAGTCCCTGACCTCCACAACTGTTTAAGTGGCATTAAGCTCAGGAGTTAAATCTTAAAAATACATTCAAGTACCTCAACAAAAATTTACCGTATTTGTGTATCACTCGGCTGTAGATCCTCAAATCATCTCTGAATTCGTGCTGACACTTCCTTCTGGAGGGTGGCTACTTTTGTTCCCCATGGTCCCTATGTGTGTTGTAAAATAGCCACCACTCCTTAGCCTTTTTATTACATAGTTTTGGTAATTCTAAATGAGATTGTACAATCAAATTGTGTAGCATATGGTCCGCTTAAGCTCACCATACACATTACAATGTCACTATAGCACTTGTTTGTTTGTTTTTAAACAAACACTGGTCAAACTAGAAAGAAAATCTTTTGTGTCCATTGAAAGACACAGTAAAAATATTGTGCTGCTGTCAAGTTGTGCTGCCACCTACAAGAGAATTTGGGCACTTGCAAAACAAAAAGGCCAGTCAAGGATAGCCCTTTCTCTACCCAGTATGCCTCAGTTTTTTGCTAGTGTCCTAGAAGTCTTCTTTCAATATTAATGTCCCTTTTATTTTTCCACTCCTTCAGCCTCCTTGTTGAGCTCCTCCAAGCTTGGCTTCCCATCCATTGGCAAGGTCTAACACTCAAAATCCTCAGGCAAGCCTTCCTCTGTATGAAGGCGCACCCCCACTTTCCAGAGTGAGGGAAGTCTTGTTGAACTTTGTGGACCATTAGCCCCTCATTCAGGGAAACATTGTTTGCTTGATGAAGGGACCCTATGCAGCCCCAAAACATTGTTTGCTTTGTAAAATGATAGACTTGCGTCAATAAAAGATGAAGTTATATCACTGTTGGAGTGTGCCGGTGACTCTTTCCCTAATAGGTCTAGTCCTGGACACCTCCCAAACCAGGGTGTTCCTTCCACAGGAGAAACATCAAACTTTCCAGTCTCATGTTCAAATTCTCCAGTCCAGAAGCACTTTTGCATAAGAATGTTGGGCCTGATGGTAGCCTCCTTTGAGGATGTCCCTTTTGCCCAGTTTCACTCCAGACATCTGCAACAAAACCTTTAGTCATTGCAGGACAAGTCAGTCCAATCTCTGGACGGACCGATTCGGTTTACGCAGAGGATCAGGTTATCCCTGGCTTGGTGTCTCGGGAATCGGGCTCTGGAGTCCGGGAAGTCTTTTCTTTCCATCTTTTAGAAAGCCCTCACAACAGATGCCAGCTTATGGCATATCTCTGTAACAAACCACCAGAGAGTAGTAAAAATCTAATAGGAGTTCTAATCTTTCCCACTCTATCCAAAAGTGTAGGAAAAATAATTTGGCTGGACATACCATTTAAAGAATAAAGATCTTGGCAGGCACACTGTATGTAGTCATGGTGTCTTCTAGTCCCTAAAGAGGAAAATGCTCTGAGAGGTAACAATGCCAACACATTTTAATTATCTGTTTTAAAAAGACATTTCAGTTCTACTCCACATTGCAGGAAATATCCAAAAAAGGAACAAATGTGCTTCTATTTTTAACACTGGTAAAGAGGTGTGACTGGGAATTTTTGTTTATTTAGGTTGTAAGCTTTTAACTGCCTCCGGGCCGGCCCTAGTAAAAAAACGGCCGGCCAGGAGCTCTCTCAGACACGCCCCCTTACAAGCGCCGCCGGGCGCTAATAAAACCCCCCAGTGGTGATTAAATACCCCCAAAATAAAGCTCTATCTGTCCCCAAAAAATGGTGTAAAATTCATTTCAGTACAGCGCTGCATGACGGAATAAACGTCAGTCAAAGTATCGCAGCGCTGAATACTGAAAAATGGCCTGGCCAGGAAGGGGGTCTAAACACCTGGTCTTGAAGTGGTTAATACTGTTGTTTTCTACTTGTAATCTATGTCCTATGCTCAAGATAATCAGATGTAAGTTGGCTTAGTAGAATACCATTCATAGAATCCAGTGGTGAATGTTCTTTTTTGTACGTTATGTCTCGATGTACATGTACGAAAGAATGTTACATTCACCAATCTAAGGAGCTTTCATGACTGATTTGTTCCTGTAAAATGATTGCCTCCTTTGCTTTGTTCTGTAGATTTTGGCAAAACATTTGAATGATGCATCTGACAACCAAGTGCCTAATTCACTGGGAGAACCCGCAATGGTAATTCTTATGTTTTTGTCTGCACACAATAGGCTATTAATGAAAATGTCCACACTCAATGTTTATAGCAAATTATGTAGCCAGCGGCTTAAGGAAAGTGACTTTATATTATCTGTGTAAAGGAACACACTAATCGGAAATGAAAAAATGTACCTTCAGATAAATATTTTGGGTAGGGCTGCAACGACTAATTGATAATAATAGTTGCCAACTATTAAATATTATCGGTTAGTGAGTAAAAGTGAGAGAGGTTTTTAATGCAACCAACCAATTAGTTGAAAAAATAATCGCAACTAATAGATTATGAAAATAATCGTTAGCTGCAGCCCTAATTTTGGGACCATAGCCTCCCCTTATCAGCGATTCATCCAGACATTGCTGTACTGCACTATTCTGCCCTACTCCCTGGTGACCGCCATCTGGTCATCCTAGAACACTGGTGATGCTAGGTCGACCCTCCTTGTTGCCTTTCATACACTAGATATAAAGAAATGGCAGTAGGAAGAGTTTTCTCACACCACCCAATCAGATTTCAACCTGTCTTATGGATCATACATTGGAGTACACAGGATGCATAAAAAGATAAACTTGGTGGACTTTCTAACTTTAGCACAGTTGCTCTATTTACTGTATTTACTCGTCAATACAGTTGAAAAGTGTATGTCGATTAGACCCCCACTAGCCATTAGAAAGTCAAGGAAAGGTAAAAGGTAAAAAAACAAAAAAATTTGCATTAAATTCTTCTGATATATGGCCAGCTTAATTATGGGTATTATGTTCTGAAAAAAGGATCACCGAAATGGGAATATGCCAAAATAATCTGATTGTTATGGGTTATGTTTGTAACAGGCATTTGCACTTTACACAATACGGGACAGTGAGCCAAGTAGAGCAATGTTACATACAGTATATGCAAATGAATGAAAGTAGGCTTTCAGCTAAAACTTTTTGTTTATTTTTGATATAGTGGGGTATAGTAGAATCCCTGTCAGTTTTTTTATGTTTTTGCTTTGAGTCCCTGTTGCAGATTTTACCTCACTACCTCATCTAAAACTAAAAAGAACACTTCTGGCTGATCTTACACTAATAATGCATTTTTGCATGCATCCTAATATGAGTTAAAGCATGTTGATGTATATTTTAAACACATTTGTAACATGCATCAATAAACTAAAAAGTGAAGATTTGCTATGTTATGGGGAAAATCCAGAAATGTTACTTCTGCCTTTGCAGTACCCTGAAAGATTTTCCTTTTTTTGTTTTGATTTCCACCTGAAAAATGACAGTCCTTTTTCGCGTCTGTGTCCACCAGGGACGTGCGGTCAGGGGAGGCAGGTGAGGCAGAGCCTCAACTAGAATTATGGAGGAAAAAGCTGTCAGCTTCAAGTCTGAAGCTGACAGTTTTTTCTCCATTCGGATCGGCGTCTAACAGGTTACACAGCAGGGAAAGCCTCCCCGCTGTGTAACCTGTCATGGATGAAGCGCTGCCTGTTAATTACAGGCAGCGCTGCATCCGGCTTTGGTTGTCACTAGCTTGGGGACGGGTTGGGGTGGGGGCACCGTCCGGTGGTGGGCGTGGCTTTTGCCGACGGGAGGCGGGGCTTTGACCAACAGGGGCAGGACTTCGGTCGGTGTGGGGCCGGGAATGCCTCACCCGGAATGTGAGGCACCGAGCGTGACTGGTGTCCACAGCCTCAGCTGTCTAGGGAGAGGCACTGTTGCCTATAACTGCTAGTCTCACCAGATTGGAGTGTGATTTGGTGATTTCACTACTGTGGTGCTTGCTGGAAAGGAATCTGTCACTCAGTACCTGCACAGAATGCTTCTTCCCACTTTAATTTGCTCCATTATGTAAATCTTCTTTTTTATTTTTCCTACATCTGTCTGCTGCTTCCTGAATGTTTCCCTGCCATTTATCAGATCACCAGGCATCGGAGGGCAGCTCAGACATGGGGAAGCAAAGCCCTGCCTCTACCGTGATGGACACTTCCATACTGAGAGACAGTGCAGGACTAAGCATAGTAAGTCAGCATTTAGGAAAACATCAGCTGCAGGGAGCCTACAGGCAATACAGGTGACTAGTTTGTTGCCATCGGCTTGCCTTTTTAGTCACAGTTTTAGTTAGTTGAGGTCCTTTTTATGGAAGATAACCTTAAGCAATGTGAGTGCTGGTGATTGGAAACTGGCCACTTTTGCCAGATTGAGAGGGTACAAATTAGCATGATGACTACTTACAAATTAGCATGATGACTACTTTTTCACGTTTGCAGTCGCTATAAATTCGAATAAACTTGCGTTCACGAACATGAGCATTTAATGCTTGTGCAGTGAACGCAAAGATCATCCAGATCATCTGATGTAATTGTTGCGAACTGAGGATTTATCTTCACCAGGACCATTATTGGGACGCAAAGAGAGTCCTAAGACCTGAATGGACAAGCTCTTGTTCACTTTAATGTTCCTATGGGCATCTGTAAAATTTGTTACTGCAGTCAAAAAATATCTCAGGGGGCCTCACTGCCGTGCAGTTGATGGCAGCTACCTTGTGACTAGAGTAGAAAGCTAGCCATACACTACATAATTAATTGTACAATCTCTGTTCTTTAGTCAGACGCCTCTTGTGGTAGGCCTTTATCTGCTATTTTACATTGTATTTGATCTTTTACATATATGCTGTGTACAGTTTATTAGATGCTGGGTCTTGTATACTTCCAGGAATTCCTGTGGGATGTTCTAAACCATCAAGAAGGACCTCGTGTGAGAGACCACCTTAGCCATGGAGAAATACAGCTCAGTGAATTTCCCAGGCGCATTGCTAATGACTTGTTGGCTTTTTCAATTGTACTGCTTTATAATCATTTCAACCATAATGACACTGACAAGGTAAGAAATCACATTCAGTATCAGAGGAAAATTGATATCTCATGGTGCTTAGACTAAGAGAGAGGTTTTAAGCCAACTCTTAAAACAGATAACTAGGCTAGAAGGCCAACACAAAGAAAGTCTTACTGCATTTCATCTTCCTGAACACACTAGACTGAATCACTTCAACATTTGCTGGACAATAGAACAAACTAGCTCTCCATTGTGTTGGATAGAAGTTTCATTAATTTGGTAACAAAGCCCTGAGATCACAACAGAAAAAAATTGAATATTTCTAAAATAAAAGATAAGGGTGATTATTTAGAATTTGTCTCCCTTGAAAATGTGGATGTGTTTTCCCAATGCTGCCATACCTTTATGCAGCATTAGTCCCCCAGACTCCAGTCTTACTGCTGCAACAAAATGAGAGGTTGGGTATCTCTTGAAGACGGGACTGCCTTTGCTGCTAAATATTATTCACTGAGGCCTCCAAGAGCAGAATATCAATATAGAAAAATTACATGGGACCCTGTTGTGCTTTTTTGGTGGCAGTAGACCAGGACCTAAGGGGTATACTGTGTCATATTTCAAAATATTTACAAGTCATTTATCACTATAATTAATTGAACTAGCTCAACTGTATTGAAATCATTAAATGTATGTCTAAAGTAGCCATCTGGTGGCATACCTAAGATGTGGTCTTAATAACAGTGCCTCCAGGCTTCTCATCTCCTTTTTAATAGGACCATCTTACTCTGCCCTTTTCTTAGGCAGACCAGTCATTTAAAAGCCTACGGTAGTCCTTAGTTGTGCTGATGTCATTATGTCAGTGCTGCAGAGAGTTGGTGGTTCCCTAATTTATTAAAATTATGAAAATGTAGACATTTCAGTCCTGTTTCGCAGCACCTCACAGTCATAGAGCACTGACGTCTATGAGGCACAGGCAAACCTAAACCTTGCAGTGTCAGAATCTGTATGCTGCCAGACCAGCAGTGGTTGGCTATGTGGGCAGTGGGCAGTGACAGAGAACAACCCAACTTCCCTGTCTCTGCCCACAAACTCGCCCACTGCTGATCAAGCAGCATCGATCACATGTGCTATGACTACAGTCCCAAAAGATCATGGGGCATGTAGTTCTATGATTCACATCTAATTGTTCATTATATGTTGTTAGTAGGGATGTCCCGATGCCGCTTTTTCAGGCCCAAGTACAAGTACATCCTCTCATGTACTTGCCGATACCAATTACCGATACTTTTTCTTAAAGGGACAGGTGACTTTAAATGATCCATAGTACAACTACATGTTATGTACTATGGATCATGGTTTAACCTATTCATGTTAGCAGTGGAGAATTGTAACTCTATTGCTGGAGTGTAGTGGAGGTGTGTGCTGTATATATGCACTACATATACATTACACACGTCCAGTACACTATAGCAATAGATTTACAGCCAGCCCCATCCCAGCTTCCCTTACTCACACTTTCACTCCGATCCCTATTGCCTCACGAGGTGCTTCTTGTCCGGAGACTGCCAGATGACCCCGCTCGGAGCGCCGCCCACCGGAGCAGCAGTGACGCGACGCTCGGCGAGGTAAGTAAGAAGAAAAAAAACAAAACATAGCACAAGCTTCGGCGCTAGGCTTCGGGGCATTTTGACAAGTACATATCTGTGTGTTGTGAGTTGTAAAAACGCATGTCCATTTGGAATGCGCTCTGGGGTAATATTCAAATGAAATTAAAATGACTGAAGTTCCTGTTTTATCGTGTGTTTTGGCAATGAGCCTTTTACTGCACCTTACCGCAATGCACAGGTATAAAATATTGCCTTTTGCTATCTATGTCAAATTTGCTAGTAATGCCTTAAGTTCTATTTTTAACACAACAGGAAGTGGCTATATTGTGTCCACTGTTGGATGCGGTGGGATCATACCAGTCAAGATTTCATCCAATTGCACTCCTTCAGAAACAGGTATGTTTGAATATATTATGGCCTGAGCGTTAGACATATCCTAAGCTTGCAAACACTTTCTTGTCTGCACTTTAGCATTTCTTATGGTCACATAACTGTTACTGGTAGTCATACTGGTCTGTAGTAAGGTATATAGGGTGGGAGGGAGAACTGATTTAACTGTGTATACCGGCACTCCCCAGATTGTGGTTTCTTAAGGTGCCCATACACTGGTCGAATTTCGGACGGTTTTTAATGTACTGGCTGAAATTCGCAGTGTGTGGGGCTGTCTGCTCCCTTTCAGCTGTCATTCCTCGATCAGCTGATCGAAGAAGCTGGCTGGAAAATGTTCAATCGATCAGAGTCAGCAGCCAATGAGCTGCCCGGTCTGATCAGGTATTCTGACAGGTGCTGGCGGCAGGTGCTGGCGACACTGTCAGAATACAATGCAAACAGCGGCGATTCCTCAATAGACGCGCTGTTTTTGTTGATGGGGGAATTGATAGGTGTATGGCTAGCCTAAGACACTCAGTAGGAAAACTAAATGAATACGCAGGCACCATGAGGCAATGATTTTGTATCTCTGTCCAGATATTGATGCGGTTAATTTAGTTTCAGATAGAGTAGGTAATGGTTAAAACCCCTGGTCATTTTTTCTTTTCTTCCTCCATCCTATTGGGGAGATTTCACTCCAATTGTTTGTAAACACAACAGAAAGTAAGAGGAAATTTCTCCAGTGTAAGGACATTCACCTTTTACACCTGGAACACATGTCCCCATTGCAAGATTTTCACCCTATTTCTGTTTTGGTAACAAATCAAATTTTTGATTTTTGCTTCCTTTTATCCCTGGTGACAATAGCCGCCAGGACAAATAAAAGGGATGAATCTCCTCCCCAGCAGTAATGCGGAACAATTAAAAAAAAAACTGACGGGTTCTCTCCATTTCCTACTCTATCCAAAGCTAAGAAAAAGTTTTGGCTTTAATTTTTGATCTTAAATGAAAACTTCAGTTAAAACCTAAAGCGATCCTGTCAGGAAGAAAAAAGATGCCCAAAAAGGTCTGCCTGCGTGTCACTGAACACCAGTCCATTCAAGAGAAATCTTCCTCTGCAATCTGCCTAACCCCCACACATACATACACACAAACACACACACACTGCACTCAGTGATTCCTTTCATCTAATAAAGTCATTACAGAACACAGTAGTGACAGGAGGAAATACTAAGCACCCAGGGGAACCAAGGAGATCGACATTCCTAAAAGTATAGATTTCTCAGTGGACTTCTGAGGAAGATTTCTTTTTATTGAAGCGGCATTTGGCAGCGCTGGTAGCAGGAAAAATATTTAACCTCTTCTCTTGCAGGTAGACCTTTTTTGGACATTTTCCAAACAGGAAACAGTTTTAAAGGTTATTTTTAGGGTTGCACAGATACCAAGTACAGTACTCGGTACAAGTATGAGAACATCTACCGATACTTTTGAGCTCCAAGACTAGACTAGAGAAAAATTCTAAAGTTAGGAGGCAGCTGTCATTTGTAAGGAGCACACGGAGCTCCTGGGATTTGTACATCTCTGTTTTAATCTACGATTTTGTTTTTATAAATATAAATAAAGGGATGCACCGATACCAGTTTTGCGAGTACGAGTACTGGTACTTGCCGAGTACTCACAGATACAAGTACTGATACATTCTTGTTTATTGTCATGTGACAGTTTTTCTAAAACAATACAGACTGATGATTTCAGGACCATTGGGGAGCGCCAGAGCCCGGTCCCAGCTGCAACCGCTCCAACCCTGGTAGTTCTCATGAAAACGCCAAGTATCTGCACTGGTACTCGAAAAGTATCTGCGCATCCCTAGTTATTTTTTATAGTTTATATATGCAAGTATGCAGGTTATAGTATGCAAGTTACTATAGGCATAATTATCAGGGTTATCGGAAGGGTTGGGGATAGGATTAGACTTTATGTACAGTTAAAATGAAAAAATAAAACCCCCATCATTTTTTTTTTCTCTTTCATTTTATTTTACAAATGTAAATTTTAAAAAGTCAAAACATATTTGTGTTCTTGTGAAAAAAACAATATTGTGCCGAGCTAATAATCATACATATCTAATAAATTGAAACATATATAAATGAGTCACATATATGAGCCTTCAAACAAATGAGGCATAAGAAATATCTACACACATACAAAAAAGCAATATAGGCAAAAAAAGTCCCAAGGAAAAAACAAACGCAAACAATGGTGATTGTGCAAAAAATTCCTCAGATGATTCGCAGCCAATGTGCATATAACTCTCAGGTAAGGATAATCACACAATGCAGGCAGACCTTCACCTCCACCCAGTGAGTGATGATAACAAGTGAATGCTCACCTGGGGAGGTAGACCCACAGAGCTAGGTCAAATGCACTTTTTCCCTTCTTAATGGGGGAGGGAAGCCCATGCACAGAAAAAGGCGATAAGGTCTCCTCAGATCACAGGTACCAGTATAAATCCAGGTGGAAAGAGAAAAAGGACAAGGACATAGTGCGTAACGTCCAATAAAATGCAATTTATTATATAAAAAATGCGTACTCACAATGGTGTAAACAGTACAGGCATTGGGTATTGCTGGATCATACCAGCAGGACAAATGGCAGCAAAGTGATAAGAAAACTGTTCGTCCGGCTCAGCGTGGTGACATCAGGAGCTCTGCCCTACGTACGTTACGTCAAAACACGTGACTTCGTCAGGGGTCTACTATATTTGTGTTCTTGTTTTCACATTCACTTTTTTTTTTCACAGGTGTTACAGTGCATGGAAAGTGTTCAGAAATGGTGTCTTCTCCCGTCTCCTACTTTAAGTCACGTCTCCAGCACAGAGGGGTAGGTTGTTTTCTCAGTTATCGGTTTGTAGCTTCTCATTTCTGACCTCTCTTCACTTATTTCACCAGGTAGTAAGTCAGTAGTTTGTTATTTTATTGTAAACTATTATGGTTTGGTGTAATTTTTACACCTTTACTCCCAAATGAAAAGAGACTATTCCACTTATTGTAGTGTGCCCCACTCTGATACTAGAAGATTAGCCTGATGCTTCTCCCAGTGCTATTTCCAATCTTTAGAGCCCTGAAGACTGCAAAGACTTTAGAGCCATGAAGACTGCCCCCCCCTGCTGGACTTTATAGCCCTGAAGACTGCAAAGACTCCAAGTGTACTCACTTTTTCAAGTCTTCCTGTGTGGAGATTGGATGATGTTTGCACCCCCAACACTTAGTAGCCTTGTATTGGTTCGAACTTTGTTAAAAAGTGTTCTGCCTCCACTTCACTTGGTGTGAATCTTGGGGCTTTCAAGAATTTAGACTAGAATTTTCTCTGTGGGATGAATCCTCTACTTCCTACAGCTGGGTCTTGAGCAGTGTTCGATGGTTAGCACTATCAACGGTCAGGTTTCTCCTCCTTTCTGTCTCATTTCAGAGCTTTCAATCTCTCGTTCCCTAATTAAGACCTCCTGTAGCTTCTCTTGTTTGTTCTCCTGTGACATCGTGGGATCTGAATCCTGTTTTGTTTGTGCACTTCAAAACCCTGTCATTTGAACCCATTTGAAACATTCTACTCCCACCCACACAGTGGTATTTCTGGTAGCCACCACCTTTTCAATGCTAGTGTCTGAACTAGAAGCCTTATCCAGCAAGGAACCCTTTCTTGTGCTGCATGAGGATAGGTTGGTGTTGAGGCCTAAGACTTCTTTTGTTCACCAAATGGAAACTTCTCTCCATCGTCTGGATGTGGTTCGGGCTGTGAGAGTCTAGAGTCTTCTGAACAAAGCCACTGTTTCTTTCAGAAATAATTAATTAATTTATTCATTGTCATCCCAGATGGTCCCCGTAAAGGTGCACCAGCTTGTTATTCCACCATCTCTAGGTGGACAAACCATTACCAAGCTTATGGTCTCAAGAATCGAATTCCACCCTTACCTGTGCAGTTGTACTCTACTAGACCCATAAGTGCTCCTTGGGCTTTTCATCATTCAGCAACTGTTTTCTAGGTTAGCAAGGTCTCCACCTGGCCTCTGTTCACACAGTCTTTAAGTCCTGTCAGGTCGGATGTTCAGGCCTCATCTGATGCCGGCTTCAGAAACTTTAGGTGGCTCTTTGAGCTGCAGACATTCTCCAGTTGTTTTCTTGGGCATGTTGGCATTTGTTTGCTTTGTTACCTACTCCTCAACTGGACTGCTTTAGTATGTCCCAACTGTAAATTTCTTCTATGGAAGAAAATAGATTTGTTTTGTACTCGCTCACAGTGACATCCTTTTCTTGGAGTCCATAGAGGGACATGCTCCCAGTACTGCTTGCTACAAAATTGAAGCATGCTGTTAGTAGGAGGGGGTTATCCTGGGTGGCCAGCCCTTTTGTTAGCCAGTGTCCAATCCTCCTGTAGGCAGTAGTATAACACAAAGGTAAATGACTTGCAATGTCCCTCAATAGTTTCCGAGACATTTTATGACAAGTATAAAAGTCCTATTTTAACTTACTAAAAAAAAAAAAAAATCTTTAACATTTAATTTTTTAGTCTGACCATAATAAAGAAAATATTTGCAAAACCACTATACATTCCCTTTGGGCTACAGGATACGCAAGGACAATTTTAGTTAAGACTTTCTTATTTACACTTAGCTGCTTCAACCAGCTTCTTTTCTTGAAACTGTTGGGAAAGAGTTATGTAAAACAAAAATGTATTGATGAGTTGAGTTGTTTTGTTTCCCATGCAGGCCTGAAGAAATGACAGATCTAGGTATATCATTCAGTGCTGAAATCGTTCATGTTCTCTCATTGCTTCAAAATCAGAGTGGCTTCTGCAATGAAGACTTGGATCTTCAAAAAGACAAGTATGATATTTGGATTTTTTTTTTTCTTTTTGTTCAGTACAGCTTTTGAGTTTATGCAACAAGCAAAGGTAACCAAATCATAGTATATACCCTGTTACATTATCCAGCACCAACAAAGGTAAGTATAATCACATAGTGTCACAAAAAAAGGAGATCAATTATCATCTGATCATCTGCTCAATTATCATCTGATACCGTATCATCTGATCATGAGAGGCATGAAGGCAAGTGTTGGGTAGGTGGCTATGCATGCAAGCATTGCTCACATGGTAATTGTATGGTTTACCAGTGTTATAGGAACAACAAGGAAATTGTTGATTTTCACAGCTGGTAAGAAGATGATGTGCTTATGTTTTATTTGTATTTTCCAAGTGAAGAACTTGCTGGTCAAAATTGGATAGATGTTTCACCCATTGAGCCTAGATTCTTCGAGATTGGACATATTATCATTCAGTTTTGCTGTCATTTTTTTCATTATTTATGGTCCATGTAATTTGGGTCTTAACTGAAATTTAGACTGGGGGATTTCTGAGATTTGGTGATAATCTGCTTTGTTGCAGTAAAGATGAATGTGGTAAAATTTTAATTGGTGCAGGTTAACCAGCTTTGGTTTTGTAATCAGTTCCTCCTTTCGGTCTCTTGGCAATGATTTTGTACACTCCTGACCAGAGTCTATGTTCTAAAGGGCACTGCCACCATATGCAAGAACGTACACCGTTCTGAGCAACAATGGAATTAATGGGGAGAGTATCCTTGTGCAAATCTAGCTATTCCGGTAGAAACCAGGTACAATATTTGAAAGTCCATGTATCCCATCGCACTTCTGATGGGAGAATGCCCAATGCAGCAGGGCGGGTGCAGCAGCAACAACGGATGCCTCCGTCAAAACGTACAAACAAATAATAAAGTCACCGGCACTCCAAATGATCAAGTCAATAAGTTTATTGACCCAAATGACGTTGGGTCAACGTTTCGGGACCATGCGGCCCCTTCCTCAGGCAAACAGAGAGTCCCTGTTTGCCTGAGGAAGGGGCCGCATGGTCCCAAAACGTTGCTAGAGGTGTTATCACTTGGGTCAATAAACTTATTGACACGATCATTCAGAGTGCCGGTGACTTTATTATTTTTTAGGTAATGGCAGCTTTGGGGAAAAAATTTGTTGGAGGCTGTAGTTACCAGTAAGGGGTAATGTTTGTGCTGATGTAAGGTATAACAGATGTGTTTCTGTGGGAAGTGTGAATAAATTGCATTTGCTGCTTGTTATACATGTCCTGTATAATATATTGTCCAGTGGTATATACAGTGTGTGATACATGTTTAGTACAATGTAATGACAGAGTGGTTGCCAGCATTGTCTAATCACTGGCAGACTTTATTTTTAACCATTTCACGAGCTGTTGCTTACCCTTTGTAGACCAGTGTAGTTTTACCAATTCTGCTATTGGTATATTGATTTACCCTTTGAGTTTTGTATTTTCTTATGATACAGGCATGTTATGTATTTTTTTTGGTACAAGCAAGGCTTTCTTTTGGTGTTGTTGTCTTCCAGAAATGTTATTGTGTTTTCTATGCATTTGAAAGAGTATACATAAAAACTCTGGATGGCTGGCTGGAGGCCACCATGAGTATGACTTATACATAGCAATGAAGGCATGTGCACAGGAGGAGGAGGAGCTATCTGATACATTTTACTGCCCAAGGGGGCAGGTCCTTGACATCCTGAGCTCACAAGTGGATAGAATGATGCTGGGCATTATTTAACGCTAAAGAGGACTGGCCACAGAGGGGGACACTGAGGGAGGGGGGCTGTTTTCTTTTCAGCGTATATAAATAAAATACTTATTTAATTTCTTGTTATTATTATTACAGGTGGTTTATTTCCATGAAAGCTCGTTGCAGCAAACACATTTCAAACTTGTATTGTCATCGATGGATCATGGAAGTCGTGAATATTTTGCGCAGAGTTACTGCACAGTGCCAACTAGTGTCAACTAATATTATTACCACTTCAAACTTAAGATATGAACAATGGGAAAATAAAACATTACGGTCTCGTCAAAGACAAAATTATATCCGGATGCTGAGTAGGTTAGTGTATATAAAATGTATATATAGTGTCCTAAAAGGATGAATGTCTTCATTCTCTATCCCAGCTCGGTTGAGAAAAGTCTAACCATTTTTTATGGGAATGTTCAACAAAAATTAGTGCCAGGACCGAGAACCCTGAAGTGACATTAAAAGAAAAATTAAAATGCTTTTGTCAATTTGAATTTTGAAGCTTTTTTTTTTTATAAACTTATTTTGCTTACTTCATAAATGTCTCAAATTCCATGCTGTAGGCTTTTGCTCAGCCTTAAGAGCTCACAACTTACCTGAAAGACCTTAGCAAAACCTCTTCCTTTGAGGCTTCTCATCCCTTATATAATGAGCCAAGTACTCTAAGAGGTGGACTTGTGGACCAGGATGGCCAGGCAGCTCACCCACCCAATCTCTTCTGCAACACGAACTCCAGGCCCAACGGAGAGACAGCCTCTTAAAAAAAAAACTGACTGACTGACTTATTTTCTTCACCAGGATTCCCTGGTATATATAGATACAGTATATATAGAAAAAGAGCGAGAACCGGGGTTAAACCTCTCTACTGATTTGTCCAATAGGGAGTGAGTCTCTGCTTTTATGACTCTTTGGAGTTAGGTATGCACCTTGAGCTGGATTATATGTTTGAACATTTTGCATGGAATTCAGCAGGGAATGCATAGTATATGTTTGTGTATATTTTTATTTTGTGATGGTTGTAAACATTATAAGTTTACATTGTCATGTCTTTTGTATCTGGTTTATGCAATAAACATTTTATATGTATCACCTGCAACCATACGCAACAAGTGGTATCGAGCTTGAAGTCCCAATAGCAGTTGTTAAAAATGGACTTGAATTGCAGAAGAGAATTGGCTACACTGAATTCTGACCAGACAAACAGCCTCCCTCTTCCTGGCAGGGACTGGATGGTCTGAATTAGTCAGTTTACAGGCTGCTGTTAAGTATGCAGGAGAGTGCTGGGCATCCTGTTAGAAAGCCCAGCATGCTTTGCAAACTGAGTATCCTAGATTAACTCTTTTATTAGATGAAAATGTGATTTAAAACATATGCTTTTAAACATTTTAACGTAAAAAAAACAACTTTTGACCAAAAATCATTTCATTTTCTGTTAAATGGACCCTGTGTTTGAGTTTACCTTTCTTTTACAGCATCAAGACTCTGTCCCTCATTATACGACTGATCCTGACACTAATAATTGTCGATTTCAGCAACATACTAAGCATACCCATGAAGACACTAGCAGAATACCAAAAATACTTGAAGTAAGGCTGTGTGTATTATCTGTATATTACTGGTTCTAAACATTAGGTTCCCCTGTCACATCTTGTTCTGTGATTCAATGTACTTTATCTAGTATACATAAAACACACAGTTACAGTCTCTGCAGCCAAATGTTACTCTATAAGATAATTATGAAAGGTGACACATATTGGAACTACCTTTTTAATGCACATTACGTATTCCATTAATTTGCAGGTACTTGAAATCCATTTTACAGTATGCAGAAAATGTGGTAACCTACACAAGTCAAGATCAGAACAGATGGGATGGAGCAATGCAGCTGACTCATAGAATCGTTCTAAAAATAAGAATATTTCTTGAATCCAGCAATTGGAGTACAGATGAAAAAGTAGATGTAGTGTCGTAATACATCAAATATTTGTTACATATTCTTATACAAGTATGTAACATGTGAATTACTTTCAATAGCTGGAAAACCAGTACAGAAGGCTTCCAGGTAGAGGACTATTTGCCTTCTGTAAATCTTTAAAGATAATATGTATTATTTTTGTATATTTTCTTAAGTAATATGAAATGCATATTCATATTTCATATGTGCCACTTGCAGCCAGAATCCAATGTGCCACAAAGGAGAGCACCAGCATCAGCGCTCAGATAACAGCAGTGCTGTGAAAGATACCTGAATAGTAGGAGAGATCAGATTACACACCCAACTGAATGACTTAGGGTGGGACATCCGCCTTTCAGGGACAGGACTGTATGGCTTGATCAGTTACACACAATTTGGTCTCATCTCCCAACTTAATGACCTGAATGTACCGTGTATTTTTTTTAAATAAATATTTTATTTCAAAATGATATAAAGTTTCAGTTTTTAAACTTGCAAACAAAAAATGGAAAAAAAATATACTTTTAACAATGTCCTAAAATCCTTATTTCCTTCTTTGACACAATGACAAGATGGTGCCTCCAGACTAAATGCTCTGTGTGTATAGACCTTGTGATTTGAGATGTTCTTTAGAAGTTGAATGGAAACTAATAGGACACTCTGTTTATTTGGTTCCTTCTGCTGTCCCTACATCACTACAGAAAACAGTAATGATGTAAGGGTCTGCAGAAGGAACCACAGCGCCCAACAGGGGACATGCTTTGAGCTCAATCTAGAAGTATCTAATAGCAGCAGCACCCAGTAGAATGTACTCACTGCCTACCAGACCGGTATATATACAACTCATTCTTTTACAATTGGTATCTGGAGGAAATTTTTAGGTTAGCCAGCCGCTCTTTAATGACTGGTAATGGCAATAAGAATCAAAGAGGTTTAGAGTAGTATACTCTTACTATCAAATGTCTAATGAATGAAATTCACAGGAGTTTGGCTACTCAGAGGGTTACATACAGTAAATGGGTTTGGTTGGCATTAATGAGGGATATTAAATATATTAATCAGCTTGTTTTTAAAGAGATAGTATAAATATTTATTCCTCATCCATTGAGGGACACAAAAGACTTTAACCTTTGGGTTACACTGCCACCTACTCGAGGATTGGACACTGGAAAACAAAAAAAAATGTAGGTCTGCCCAGATTATCCTACTACCAGCATGCAACCAGGATGCCAACAACTTTGCTAGATCGTACGATTTTCGCCAGGTTGCTGGCGTTTCCGTCCATCAAAAGTCGTACGATCTACACTGCGCTTGCGCTAACGAAAATACGGCAAATCAATTACCGCAATTCGTCCAGGTGCTTTTCCTTAATTACGGCTAAATTAATCTTGCAATCATCGGGGCAGGATGGGGCTGCCGTAGGAAAATCGTACGACTATTCGATCATCGGACGAAAATTTTCCGGCGAAAATCGTAAGGTGTATGGGCACCTTTGGAATCCACTCGAGTTGTTCTCAATCATATGATTACTATGTCAGCTGTGACTCAGTGATCCCATGCAGGCTGGAAGCTTTAATAAGAACTTCAACTTGCAGAGGTCACTGCAGCCTGTACATGGCAAGATACCTATGTTTAATACTGTAAATGTGTGATACAAATATAGTATTTAAAACAAATAGAGCCAATATCAGGACTGATTTAGGTATTCAAGCTAGTTCAATTCTTACAGACATTAAATTACCTTTATTAAATTATGTTTTACTGTATAGCTGTCTGGCATTTAGCTTTAAAGGATATGTACTTATCTGGCCCGGACCTAGACAAATCCACTCTCTTTCGCCACAGATGCTTGATCTGGTGACTGCAGCCTCCAGTGTTTACATCCTGGGCACACCAGCACATTACAGCCCTATAGACTTCTATGAGGCTGTCTCCCTTCATCTCCAGCCTTGGGACACCTTCCTCTAGAAATCTATGAGACTGTAATGCGCAGGCAGAGCCAAGACAATGAGACTTGCGGCGCTAGATGTAAGCAATCACTGGAGTCTGCAGCCACAGGAGCGAAGGGATTATGCATTTGCGGAGAGGGAGTGTGAGTTTGGTTAGGTCAGGACAAAGGGAAAGAAGGATTAGTGCACTTTAGGACAAAGTATATGACCCTCCATATTCAACACTACTGGAAGCAGACTAAATTATTACACATAATACCCATCCTTTATTACCACATTTCATAAAAAGGCCCATTGTTGATGCATTTTCTTCATACAAAATCACTATTACGGAAATAGCAGAGCAAAGAAATTAATGGGTTCGCCTCTGAAAAGCAAATCATTTGCTGTCTTCAATCTAGTGCTTTAGTGGGTTCATGGCATAGGGTTTATATTCCTGTTTAGATCCAAAAAAAATATTAGTCAGCATTATGCTATACAAAACTATATATGGAACTGGATGTAGGTAAAATTTTGATGACATTTATCAGCCTTTATTTCAGACTCATAACTAGGGATGCACTGATACCAATTATTTGGGCCAGTACTCGCCCGAATGCTCCCAATGCTTATCCTGATACCGGAACTTCCAGTATAAGAAAGCCAGGCAGCGAGTCATTATATGCCGCCCGGCTTCCTGATTGGCCGGGAAGCTGGGGGGCAGGTAATGACTCCCCCCGCACCCCCGACTTCCTGATTGGGAGGGAAGCAAGCTCCATGCTCTCTCATCACCAGGGAGCATGGAGCCAGCTTCCCAGCCAATCAGGAAGCCGGGTGGCATGTAATGACTCGCCGCCCGGCTTCCTAAATGGTCGGGAAGCTGGCCAATCAGGAAGCCAGGCGGCAAGTCATTACCTGCCCCCCAGCCCAGCTTCCTGATTGGCCAGAAAGCCTGCTCCGTGCTTCCTCGTCACCTGGTGATGAGGGAGTATGGAGCCGGCTGATGAGGAAGCTAGGCGGCGATTCATTACACGCTGCCTGGCATCATTAATGGGACCTCCGGTATAGGTATTCGAAAACCGGTATTGGTGCATCCCTACTCGTAACCATGTCAATAGCAGTTTTCTAATCAATAGCACATACAAAAAAGCACAACAATCTTAGCTAAATTGCACAATACTTTCTTACCGTTTTATCTAGATGCACAATATTTTCCTATTATGATTAATGGAATATGTTGGCGACCATTATCCAGCTAATCCAATGGCTTTAATACTTTGAGTTACTTATTTATAACTAGCACACAGCAAGTGAAGACTGAGCTCCTGACCTGCAGACTGGTTCCAGATTAGTGGCCAAAAAGTCATTGAATCAGTATAACAGCCAAGAAACTTGCCTGGATATTTTTCTCAGTACAGGTTGTGTCAAACTCCATGAGATCCTTGTCTTGTTGGCAGTGCCCAGTGGATGAGCACATGTAAGACGAGTATATTCTGACAGTTAGAACAGCTGAGCATTCCTTTGCAAATTTCCAAATTTGAAAAAAAAAGTAGTTTTTAGCCTGAAGGAGAACAAAGTACGACTCTGTATGTACCTATGTGAGTCTGGAGTGGGGTGACAGATGTCAGAGTGACCTACACCTTTTGACTGGTTGGAGGGCCTAGAGTGGTATATAAACTGTAAGTGAACTACACTTGTAACTGGTTGTTAATTATTGCCCAAGCTGTGATTATCAGGAGTGGTAATTGGGTATTGTAAGCCCAGCTAGGAGCTAAAGGACAACATCACCCAAAACCAATATCTCTGAGCTGTGTTGTTACTGGCATGGCACGGACACACATGCCAATGCATGCTAGCTTGTTACATCTCTCAGACACTTTATCGGTAAGATAAACTGACTAGAATTCCCAATTTTGCCTGTTAGCGTTACAAATGATGATGTTATGCTCTCATAAATAATGTACATAGTAGAAATAAATAGGTAATAGAGCTATGAGCGACATATCCGTTATGGCATCGTGAGAGGGATTAGAAGCTACTATAGAAAGGTTATCTATCATCTCAGAGATATATAAGAAGAAAGTGGGCGGTTTAACCCATCAGTGCAAACTGACCTGAAATATTACTTTTGGATCAGAACTGTCCTTTAATTCATCTAATGTTTTATGACAAATGTATAACAAGTATGCAGAAATGTGATTTTGGGTAGTTTAAAAGACATTTATTTTTGACAGCTAATGTCAGTACCTACTGCTCAATACTTCACTTAATTTTGCATTCGGAATCCCATACTCAACTGAATGAATTTGACATTTCCCTTGAATTTATATGACATAGATTATCCCCAGTGAAACTTATTTTGAGCTGCTGTTGAATTTATCAACTCATTATGGGAATGCACAGTATGCTTAAAAAACAAACAAACAACAACACACAGCTTCATGTGCTTCATCACTGCAGTAGTCTACCATAAAAAGGCACTGATGTTGGTTGGTGTAGCTTCCCCAGGCAGATGTCACTGCCTTCTATCCATGGTCAGTGTTTGGCCTGGTGATTTACTGCTCAGACCCAAACATTGTCACATGGGGGATGTCAAATGCACCCCCTTAGTCAGAAGACCAGCTTCATTAGAGCATTAGCACAATGGCTCTGACAGAGTAGGGAGGTGGTGAGATAGCACATATCCGTAAGTATAACTTGCTGGTGGGGTAGCCATAAGGAGGCACTGTCACCTTGTACTCATGGGGCAAATTGTTGTTGGGGTAGGTAATAAGGAGGCACTGTCACCTTGTACTCATGGGGCAAATTGCTGGAGGGGTAGGTAATAAGGAGACACTGTCACCTTGTACTCATAGGGGAAATTGCTGGTGGGGTAGGCAATAAGGAGGCACTGTCACCTTGTACTCATGGGGCAAATTGCTGGTGGGGTAGGTAATAAGGAGACACTGTCACCTTGTACTCATGGGACAAATTGTTGTTGGGGTAGGTAATAAGGAGGCACTGTCACCTTGTACTCATGGGGCAAATTGCTGGTGGGGTAGGTAATAAGTAGGCACTGTTACCTTGTACTCATGGGGAAAATTGTTGTTGGGGTAGGTAAAAAGGAGGCACTGTCACCTTGTACTCATGGGGCAAATTGCTGGTGGGGTATGCTATAAGGAGGCACTGTTACCTTGTACTCATGGGGCAAATTGCTGGTGGGGTAGGTAATAAGCAGACACTGTCACCTTGTACTCATGGGGCAAATTGCTGGTGGGGTAGGTAATAAGGAGACACTGTCACCTTGTACTCATGGGGCAAATTGCTGGTGGGGTATGCTATAAGGAGGCACAGCCATTTGTACCCAAGTGGGCAAAGTGACAGTGTCTCTTTAAGAAGGAGAATGACATTAAGAACACCAACATGTTCCTGCTATGATAGTTTCATACACTGTCCTATTACATTTTACATTATTAGTCTTGGTTGAAACAACTTGTAATTTTTACCTGCTGCGGATGGCACAAGGTACATAAATCTTCACTACAGCTGAACGTATTGCCTGACTACCACGTAGGTAGAGAAGAGGGTTTAAAACTGATGTCACAACAATTAGTATATTAAAGGGATTGTAGCTATTTTTCTCAAAAATTAGACAACGGTAGAAGCCACAGACACACTCATGCACAGTGGAAGGCGTCCAGAAGACCAGGAAGGTACATGATACGATAACAATTAACCTTAGTGAAGACTTCTTACTATCTCTTTGAGAACTGGGCATTTCTCTCTCTTGTTGACTCTTGGCGATTAAGTAGAGCTTGATGTTCATGCCACACATAATGATGAAAATAGCAAAGTTTGTAATAATGTTGCTGGTGGCTTTAATAGTTACAGACAACGAGTCTCCAATTAAAGCATATATTAAAGTCATGGAAAAAGGGAAAATCCAGCAAAAGACTAAAACACCAATAGTCCGACATTGGGTCATTATCCTTAAATATCTGAACGGAGAAGTTACTGCGAAATGCTGTTCACATTGAGAGGTGAGGATAGACAAAAACATAACTCCCATTAAATTATAGGACAACAGGTGAACAACAATCAAAGCTAGTGGGTTCTTAGTGCTATCAAAGAGACCATCGTAAAACCAGACGACTCCCAGTGAAAAGTCACCAAGACATGTGTTGAGAATGTAGAGAAATCTGTTCTCTGACCGTAAAGACTTGCTGGCCAGGATGGTCACCACTAGCAAGCCATTTAAAGTGACAGACCCCACAGCCAGCATAACATGGAAACAAAACAGCGCAACATAAGCACCGTTGTCAAAGCTAACCGAGAGAGACACCATTTCACCTGAACTCCACAAACAACTGCTGCCGGTATTTATTTGATTGTCACATGATAAATTATGGATGAGATGGAGAGAAGGGCATTGTCTGCCAGGTAACTGTTGTTAGCGCTCATCAAAAAATGAGGAGACGGATTCTCAAAGGATCATACGACTTCTATAGCATCATTCATTATGGAAAGCATTGTGCAATTAAATCTATTTTAAAATGTATTATCGCGAAATGAATTTTAATAATAAATGTGTCTTTCTGGGAAATAAATTCCATTGGGTTCGGTAATCACCACTAATTACTACTGTAAGTAGTTTAACAAAAAAGAAAACACACCAAGACCCTCCATGTGACTACAACAGAACAAAATATACTCAAAAATATATAATATATAAGAGAGGGAAGGTTGCATATTACATATTCTTGATAGTTAAAAATATTCTTTAGAAAATGTCATCTCAAACACCAATCTATTCATAACTAAAAGGGTATGTTCACTTTTTCATACAAATGAAAAGTTGAATTTATTCTTTTTAGTTTATGAATAGATTTGTGTTTATAAACAAGTCCATTAATAGTACTGAGCTGTGAAGAAAATCCATTGGTGAATCACCATCACAAATCCATTCATAAGCTGAGAAGCCACTATAGCAAAGGGGAGCGACATGGCTCTATTTAAGCGACAAATTCTTATGGCTTCTTTTTAAAGCTACTCACCTATTATAGGCAGCTTAATGCACCAATGAGTTTTTTGTTGTTTTTACTTATTCTGCCTTGTAGTGCCATTCATCCCTAGTGTCAATGGCGGTGGTACTTTGAAGGATCAGTGGAGGGAAGGAACTTTGGAGTGTTGATGGGGGAGGGATCCTTAGAGCAGGGATGATGTGGTTACTTTGGAATGGAGTGTTGATGGGGGTAGTCTAGAGCAGTGAATGGGGGAGAGCAGTGAAAGGGGGAGTAATTAAGAGTCTACAGATTAGGCACACATTACCCACACAGAGTAAAGCAGGTGTCAGACACCCACCGACATGGTGTTTTTCTCCTCTTTCTTCCATTTCTATTTCTTTCCCACGCTGGCTATATGTGAGCCTGGCTCAAGAATTCCACCTGCTCCTTTAACTATCATAGGAGCACTCCCACTTAAGAGTGGCTCCACTTGGGGTATCAGGCGAGCCGTGAGAAGTGGGGTGGCAGGCATGATAGTCAAAGCAGGTGGGAGTCTCAATCAATGCCAGCGTTCTGGTACGGTCAGAAAAAATGCTACATGCACTACTTTTTCTGACTGCACCGGACCGGAATGCAGGCATTGATGTGACACACGTTCGTATGCGGGCAATCGCACTGCGGCTGGGGGCATGGCTGCAGTGTCATTGACTTCAATGCACCGCCACGCCCCCTCCTGCCCCTGAAGTTGTGATCCTTCGGCAGCTTTGTGAATAGACCCCTAAGTGTGGATACGGGAGCACAGCTTTACACTGAAAGTTCGTTCATTGATTACCTGGATGTGTGGAGTGAAGCACTGGGACACGCCTATGATGATTGGAGCACAGCACAGTGTTATTATACATTTCTATGTGGCACTCTTTATATATCTGGTTGATGGACACTTTTTTGTATTTGTTGTTATAGTATGGTATATATATTTTGAATGACTGTTTCCTATAGGGCTACACTAATATTATATAGATTTTTTGTTCCGTGTCTATTTTCACATTTGAGAGTCAGCAGCTAGTTAAATATTCAAATTAGATTAGCACAATATGCTGCAGAATTTGCTGCAGAATATGCTGCAGAATTTTTTTAAGGATAAGAGAAAGGGAGCACGGACTGTGTGTTTTTATAAATAAGATGATGTTTATTATTATTATGACCTTATCCTCTTAGTGACACAGCTTCAGAAAATGTTTTCGCTTCTGGGGTCCGGAGCAAGTTTGCCATTTTTGCTGTGTTTATTTAACCATAATTTTCATCTTCCTTATGGATTGCACCTATACACTGGGATAGGCACGAACCAAGGCTGTGGTGGATTTTCCAAAGTACAGACCTTAGTGAAGGAAACCAAGGTACATTTCAAATTAAAACCATAAAAAAAACCTTTTTCTAGTCTCTGGCCTAGTTCCACAAGTACAAATAAGTTTAAAATAACATTTATATAAATACTGCTTGTGACATACTGTTATAAAATGCTTGCAGTGGCAGCAAACAGCTGGTGCCCAAGGTTGAATAAGAGCCCGATGCTGGGGGGGCTTTTCTCTGTGTTGGTGTGGTTATTGAGAGTGTAAAATGTCCCAGCATTGGTGGTCAGTGGGAATGCTAAATGTCCCATTGTTGGTGGTCAGGGGGTACAAAATGTCCCAGAGTGAGTGGTCAGTGGGAGTGCAAAATGTTCCAGCACTGGTGGTCAATTGAAGTGCAAAATGTCTCAGCGTTGGTGGTCAGTAGGAATGCAAAATGTCCCAGTGTTGTTGGTCACTGAGAGTACAAAATGTACCTGTGTTAGTGGGAGTAACAGTGCCCCTGCGACAGAGGGAAATTATACCACAACATTGGTATTCAATGAGGCTTTGGAGACTCCATGTCACAACCTTGACTGTACAAGCCCTTTGTGTACAGTGGCTGCCCCACTTGCAATGTCCTTCTTGCAGGGCTTTCTCAATGCAGGGGCTGGATTACAACAGCCAGCTGGCTAATAGTGAAAGAAATTTAAAATGAAGCAAAAGTACACAAACGACTGTGCGATACACCAAACAAATGCAAATAACACAAAAAAATAAAATAAACCAAACTTCCCTAAATACACCAGAAAAAGTCAAAGAACTCTACCCTAAATACACAATAATAAAAAAAACACAAATCAAACATTTCCTATAAAGCACAGCAGCCAGCAGCAGGTGCCCATGGCTGAATATAGGCCTGATGCTGGGGTGGGGAGCCTTTGCAGAGGACAGAAGTCTGTCCTCTGCAAAGGCTTCCCCCACCCCAGCGTCGGGCACCAAGCTCAGCTGCTGCTGTCCCCCCCAGACATCTGCTTACCCTTCTTTCCACTCCAGCAGCCTCGGCTCCTGCCTTGCTCTTCACTCCTGCACGCTAAAAAGCAAGCTCCGCCCCCCAAAAAGAAAAAACCCTTCCTGCACTCACTGGAAGGTACCAAATACTGCAATTGTACAGGGGGAGTTGGGGCCAGGACCGTACCAAGTCCCTTACAACTGTACGCCGCGGACCTGCAAGGACCACTCACGGACACCTTGCCGGTCCTTCCCCATACATATTATATACCATTTTTCAAAACACAAAATGGGTTCAATTTGATGTGAGATATGCATATATAAATTCTTTTTTTTAAAATAAAAAATGCAAAAAAACAAATTATTGCTGTGGCAATAATAATGTGTAGATAATTAGCATAGCTAACAGAAAGTATTCAAAATAAATTATTTTATTTGTCCTGATTTAGAGGGTATATCATATGTCTGGGATTTTAGTTTATTTTGGGAGTTATAGGTCACAAAATACAATATTAGTGTAGAACAATTTTAGAGTGTGGTATGTTTGTCTCCTATCTTCAACTGCTTCCTGTCCGGTGAGTGGATGTTTTAAAACGTCCTTGTGCGCGCTCGAGGGGAAACTGTCAGAATTTTAAACATACGGCTGTAGAGCCACCCGAAAGCTTGTATGTGGTGCCGCCGCATCCCCCTGCCCCTGCTTCTATCACTCTCCGGCTACAGAAGCTGGAGAGAAGCTGGTGCAGCAGGCTCTTTGAGGGTCCGTAGATGACATTAGTGCTCTTAAAGACCCTTGATGTCTCCATCAGCACTATATTTGCCTATAATTTTTCACTAAACATATTTTTTTGTAAACTTTGACTTTTTAAAACCTGTTTCCTGCTTTCATAATGTTCAAAAATGTTAAAAGCTTTATTTTTTTATTTGTACATTTTATTTTTTTTAAACTAGGGGGCACTAAGGGGTTATTTTGTTATTTACAGGGGCTTTGATACTTAGTATCTCTGCGTAGAATACAGTATACTCCTCAGAGATACTTTGACTTTTGTAACACAGCCGGCTAGCAGCTTACAATACACAGTGAGCTGCTGGCACCTCTGTGACTGTCACGGCTCTGCGATCACAGAACTGTGACCACCTAATCTGCCTCGGACCCTGGGGGACCCATCAACAGTAGTAACTCCATGAAGGGACCAGTGCTCGCTGTACCGAATGATGGGATTATCCTGTCACTGGTCGTTAACGAACTGAACGATCATGACGGGATAATCCCATCATCGGTTGGGAAGGAGTTAAAGAGCATATCACATTGTAGGAGGTATGCATGCAAAAATCTAGAAAATTCCATGGGGTTAAAAAACTGCACATAACGCTTACAAACTGGTATGTTGAATGGCTTACACCAAAAGTGACCATCCAATGCGTATTTTTGTGGTCAGAATTTCAGATTGTTAGACCCTTACTGTGGAGGAACTGTTGTAAATGATTCCATGGTCTTTTAAAAATGCAACACAACATGGTGGCAAAATATAAAAATGAACAAAATAAAACATGGAAAAAAAATTATTTACATCAACCAAAGTTGAATTCTTTCATTATTTAACAATGTCGTGTAAACTTATTCGGAGCTATAAAAATTTAATATCCTGAAAGGTCTCCTGAGCTTATTATACTGTACTCTGACATTGATATATTTATGAGGACAAGTTCAAGCAAGTCATATAGCTATTCTTATCTGTTCCTGATTGCTGCATAATCTCTGGTGCCCTGTCAGTAACCTCTCATTACTAGTGAATACATCATCTCAGTAAAGAGGACCTCAGTATCCTGTTGTGTCATCGAAATCGACTTTTCATGCACCCAGTGCTAGGAAGTAAGAGTTAATTTATGCAGTAAAAAAATAAAAATTGATATTAATGTTCTTACAAGCACAACAGCTGTACTTTCTCTGTCAGTCTCGACTGGCTCCTTGGCGACGCCTCCTCCATCGCGGTCTCTGCCTTTGCCGCTCCGTCCCCTCACGTCCTCTCATCTCCGCCTCGATCTCACTCTGTTTCCAGCCGTCTCATGCCGCTCAGTCCCCCGGCTCCTCCCGTCCTCTCAAATCTCCTCCCACATCTCCCTCTGTCTCCACCCCCTGCCGCTCCGTCCTTCTCCTTAATGTTTTGTGGCCTGAACCTGGGCTCGCATGCCATAGGTTCGCCACCACTGGCCTAGGGTAAGAAGGGGTGAAACTAGGGATGTCCTGATACCACTTTTTCAAGACCAAGTACTTTCCCTCAGGTACTTGCTGATACCAATTACCAATACTTTTTCTTAAAGGGACATGTAATATTTTTTTCTAAAACAATACAGACTAATGATTTTAGGGCAGTTTCTCACCAAAGCTGCGTACAGATCTCACCAGGCTTTGTATAGGTGTCACCAGGGCCGCATGTGGGTCTCTCCAGGGCAGGTGCTGGGCTGAACAAGAGGGTGCCGGCTCTGAGGCTGTATGTGCGATGTGGGGCTGTCCTTGGCTCTGCCAGTCTTGGGAAGGAGGAGGAGATATGGGACTGGACAGTCACTACCAAAGACAGCTACTGTCAGGTCACCAGCAGGCTGTAAGAGGTCTCCACAAATTTAAAGGGCCTTTAGTATCAGGGCATGTACTTGTGAAAATGCCCGGTATCGGTATGGGGACATCACTAGGTGGAATCATGCATAATGGTTACATAGAGAGTCTCTCTAATTTCCATCTCAAAAGCAATTCCACGGGTGACACAGAAGTATACAGGTTCCTTAACTTCCTATACATGATTTCATCCAAATGCTATTGCTACCGTCACCATGAAGCCACACAGCTCTGACCCCTATAGAAGTCACATTGTCTACTTTTACTTTAGTTACACTCTTGGTGACAAGGGAGTTTCATAAGAAGAATTTGATTATACAAATTCAACATCTGACTTGCATATTAAAACTGGTTAAATATCACTGGCATGAAAACATATTGTGCGACCCTAGCCTTACTGCACAATAAGGCTGCCAGTTTAGACACGCACTTCACAGAGGTGATAGCAAAAAGGAATATGACCATGTTGGTGAAAATTGAGAGATGATTGCACTTTATAAACCACCATCTGAACCAGAGACAGACACGAGATTTAGAACCCACAGTGTTACTGACTGACATTTGGTAGTGCTGAGAGCCAAACACTGATCCAGACCCACCTGTAAGAAGGAGAGGAATAATTCCGCAAATAATCTCCTGAGGTTATGGTCAAGTATGCTAGACGATGACAGACCCTAAAAGAAATTTCCTAGATTTAAGCATCATGGGAATCATTGATTCAGAGATGCCAATATCTCTCTGAACCTGGGCTTAAGGTGGTTAGTAAAGCGACTGTAAAGCAGGATGGTAAGTTGGTCCTTAAGACAGAAGACCAATCTGATGAGTGTCTGCCAGATGTCTTAACAGGCCGAAGTACTACATCTTCCTGGGCCATTCCAAAGCAGTGAGGATCTAGAATGTTGTTCAGGAGATGAAATTTCTCCTACAACAAAGTCCCCTGCACTGACAAGGTGCCCAGGACTCATCCCCAGCCCAACAGGCTGGAAATCATAGTGAGGATCCTCCAAAAGACAGTTAAAAAAAAAAGGACTTCTCCAATTCCAGAGCTGCATTGCTGAACCACCAAGCCAGGGACAACTTGGGCCTTAGTACTACATTGAGTGGCCAGATTATTATGACCACCCAATCAGTACTTCGTTGGGCCACCTTTTGCCTTCAATACTGCAGCGATTCTTCTTGGCATTGACTCCATGAGATGTTGAAATGTGATGCGAGGAATCTGACACCATGCCTGATGAATAGCACTGTCGAGTTCTGTGAGATTTGATGGTTGTGGAACCAGCTGCCAGATGGCTCTTTCAACTTCATCCCACAAATGCTCAATTGGATTGAGATCTGGTGATTGTGGGGGCCACCTAAGCAAGGTAAAGTCTACCTCATGTTCTTGAAACCACTCCTGCACAATACGAGCACCGTGGCATGGCGCATTGTCTTGTTGGAAGAAGCCATCTCCATTGGGATACGTCATCAACATGATAGGATGAACTTGATCAGCAACGATACTTTGGTATGTTGTGCTATTCAGACGTTGTTCCACACGAATTAAAGGGCCCAAATCATGCCAGGAAAACATGCCCCAAACCATAACACTGCCCCCACCAGCATGAAGGGTTGTACTCATGCATCTGGGGTGCATGCTTTCATGCTGTTCCCGCCAAATTCTCTCTGCATGATGCAACTGGAAACGTGATTCATCGGACCACATGACTTTTTTTTCCAATGCTCGACTGTCCAATCCTTGTGTTCCTGTGCGAATTAGAGATGTTTTATCTTGTTAACTGCAGACAGCAAAAGGCGTTCGAACAGGCCTTCGGGTTCCATATCCCATACGAGGCAGTGTACGGCGAACAGTGCGTTCAGAGATCATTTGAGAGGATCCCCGACTAAGATCTGCAGTAATTTTATGCACTGTTGCCCTTCTGTTGTCTTGTACCAGTCTTGCCACTCTCCGTTCTGCCCTAACATTGACTAGTCGCTGACGGCCACAATTCGCACGTTCACACCCAGATTTTCGGTTGACTGTCCAGTCTTTAAACACTTTAACAACAGCTGCTCTTGAACATTTAATGAATTCTGCGGTTTTGCAACATCTTTGCCCATTCTGTCAGAGTCTGAGAGATCAAGGCAGAAGCCAGAACCGGGCACATCAGGGCCCCCCCAGAGTACATAGTCCGCGAGACCGCCTCCGCTGTCCTATTGGTGGGGTCCCAAAAGGACGGGGAGTCCTCCACTGGGATAACCGTAGCCTTATTCAGGCGAGAAACCGGAGGGGGAGACTTCCATTTAGACAAAAAGGCCTCCTCGAAAAGGATAGCGAACAGATAAACATCTCGGAACTGCGAATGACGTTGTAGGTTGATTCCACTCTCTAAATGAAATCATCGAAAATAGGGATGTAGGGGAACACCTTAGCGAAATGCCTACACTTAGGTGTCCTGAACTGGCGGCAATGCGGAAGAATCAGGAACGTCCTCAAGTTTGAGGATCTCCCTAACCACCCGCATCATCACCGAGACCAATGCACGCTCCTGACCCAGGAACGAAGCCACCGACTCCTCCTCACTTCACGACTCCGGCTGGGAAGAACCTCCAGGATCAGGGCGAGGGGACACCGTGGAAAGCTCCCCTTCCTCCTTGGACTCCCCTGACGGTAACGCCACAGAGGGCCCAGCAGACGGCCAACACTGACTGACAAGCCACACTGCACCCATGAGGTATGGGGAAGGAAGGGAGATACAGGGGCCCAGTGTATACTAAGCTGTGGCCCCCGCCACAGGACCCGGACACTCACAGCACGTCGCCCACACAGGGGACTGGTCATTCAGAGAGCCATTCAGCAGGTAGGGTCCACCCACACATCCCCATACCAAGTGAACTCCCCCAGTATCACTGGCCGACTCTAGCAGCACGAAGGGGAAGCCGCGCCCCAGGACCGTGGTCGCGGCGCCGTCCAGCCTGTGTGGGCCGCTGTGACTGTCAGGCCAAGACCTTCAGTCATATGCACCCCACTGGGCCAAAAGGCCCACAGGTGTCGATATAAAAGTTGGAGCCGAACCACCGTAGCGGGACTGCATGCGCTCGTTCAGGGGAGACTCCAAGGATCTATAATCATCCAGCATGTCCCCCTGGCAACACTTGCCTGGACAATGTAACATTATCTTTGCTTGTCCAAAGCAATGCATTATGGGATATGTAGTCTTGAGAAATTGAGACTAATCACATAAAGCAGCAGGGAAAGTGATACAAAGCACACTGGGAATCCAGGAAGTTGATGAAAGTGATGGGCAGACAGAAGTAAGCAATCACTACATAAAGTAAAAGGGATTTTTTTCCCAAGCTTTGATTGCATCAAAAACTATAAAACATTTACCTATTACAATGCTGATGTTATAACAGGATAGTGTATTTTGTGACTTTAGAACTCCTTTAAAATAATTTGTGATTAGATGACGTGCCCCATTTTCAAATAACAAAAAAACATTTCAAACTTAAAATATTTTAATGCAATCGTTTTATTTACCATTCCGTGAAACTATAATACATATTTTATAAAAGGTATGAAGTTTTAATACAAAATAGAAAAAAGAAACCTTTTGCATGGGAAGAATACTCTTCCCTTTTTGTGAAGTAGATTTTTAAATTTACACCTTTAAGAACATTTACAATAATTTATATAAATTATCCTCCCCGAGACCAGTGGTGTTTTAATATATTTTAATATTACAGTTAATACACATGCAGAATTTAAAAAAAAATAAAATCGTAATCATCTGATCTTCCGGCGTGTTACAGGCTTTGATGCTATTCTTCTCCTGGTTTTTCTCTGCTGATTCTGGTTCAGTGCTTTGGTTTCCGTGGATGCTGACTTTGCACCTTCTGAGTCAATATTTGGACTTTCTGGTGGTGAAAGAAGCTGAATTTCTACCGGTGGAGGTGACCAAGTTGCTTTATCTACTGGCCTATAAAAGAAAATTACACTAAATAAAACAATGAAGTAAACTCCAGAGGGGTAAACTAGCTACAGTATAATAAAAAAAGGTACTACTGTGGAAATATAGATTTCCCCAAGTTTATTGCTTAAACTCCGCGTATACAGAAAATAAAAAGTGGTCTTCCTGCTTGGTTTGGATTTCAGTGTACCAAAGGCACTATATATTGCAAGCCCAACATTGCGAGTCCCGTTTGCTGGACTACAGAACTCTGCCTATCCCTCAACACTTGTAATTCCACTCGCATACATTGATTTTATTCCCAGCAAAACACTACTACCTTGACTCCCAAGAGCCTTTGTGTGTCAGGAAAGGGCTTTTGAGAGATGTAGTTCTGAGGGCATGACTACTTTCAAAAGTAACCAAGTTCACTGCAGCTGCTCCTGCAAGATCACTATGCTGCTTGGTGATGAGGTCACTGGTAGCAATAAAATAGGATTTCTGGACTCACTGTAAAATACTTTTCTTGGTGTCCATTGCGCAACAGAGGAAGTCTTATGCTTTTGGGTTATACTGCCACCTACAGGAGGATTTGGACAATGGCAAACAAAATAAATTTGCAGGCCAATTGAGGATAAACTAGTAGGACTCTGGGTCTGTTGGGTCTGTTGCACTCAGTACTAAGTTGAGGGGGGGGGGGGGGAAACCTCTACTAGTAATCCAAAATACTGTGCAAGGATTTAAGCTGAAAACTTTATTGCATAGTCCTGCCACTGTTCATGTTTGGTCACATTAATTCCTCTCACCTACTCAGTTTGAAGGTCACCTGCTATAGTCACATGATCAATCTTGGAGTTGTAATGAGAAAAACTGCTGAGTGAAGCAGGCCGCCAGGTGTAGGAAACTGCACTTCTGCTGGAGTTCTACACTGTACAGAACACCCCTACTGTAGTCATGGCTACAAGGAAGCTGTATTCTATTCAAATTACCAGTACGAGAAATCAAAGCAGGTTTGCAGATTTTAATGGAGAGGAACTACAAAATGACTCCATTATACTGTATATGTTTTTTTTTTAAAAGGATAGCAAAGTTGCTATTTAACATACTCAAAAAATAACAAGAAGGTTGAAAACAGAAATAAACAGCACAGCTTCTAAGTATATAACAGCAAAGGAATTACACAGTAAACATTACCCAAGAAATATGGCCTACTATCCCTTACCTCTAATGTTAGTATTAGGGGGATATTAATGTGTTACCATGCAGAAGAACCACTTACTTCTCTGCTTTGCTTCCTTTATGCTTAGGAGGTCTTCCCCTTGGTCGTTTTATTATTTGCTCTTGAGGAACCTTTCTAGTTGTCCTCCTTGTCCTCAAAGAAGGGGGAGAGAAGATGTACTGAGGAGTGATAGGGGGCTGTATAGACCCTGGAGAGATGGACAGAGCCACTGGTTCAACTAAACAAAACAAAAAAATAATAATATACGATTACAAAGTATACACAAATGCAACAACTCTATTTCTCAAATCGGCTTCCCTTTCACCGTTAGAACACATTTATCAACAAGCGTATGGAGGATCTAGGGGCCAAAAACTTAAAAAAGGTACACAGTTCAGGTTCTGGTGTATATGGTTTTACTGGAACGAGCTCACTTCTACACCTCAATACAGCACAATCCTCAGAAAATACCCACGAGCAATGCTCATGGGTAATTTATATTGCTAATAGAATGCCTCTCCTGGAAGCTTGAGGCTGTGGGGTGGGAGATTGGCTTTGCCTTTTCTTTCCATTTACCTTCCCCCCCCCCCCGGCGCGCTCGTGTTTTTTTTTTTGTCAT